>NC_089790.1:5020000-5072500 GCF_040412425.1 Macrobrachium rosenbergii | reverse complement strand
TGTAGAAATGCTATATTTCAGAGACCAAACTGTCTGTCTCTTCAGGCAAAGTAATGAATGAGAATGAGTTAGAGAAAAGCGGTATTTATACCAGAAGGTCCATAGGGCAGCCGTTACGTCACTCCAGTTTGGCCTCTGAAATATACCATTTATTTTCTACAGTTTGGCGTTTTATGGGTTCCTTATATTTGATGGAATATATATATATATATATATATATATATATATATATATATATATATATATATATATATATATATATATATATATATATATATATATATATATATATATATATATATATATATATATATATAAATATATATATATATAAATATATATATATATATATATATATATAAATATATATATATATATATATATATATATATATATATATATATATATATATATATATATATATATATATATATAAATATATATTCCGAACGTTCTGAAGCAATCACAGTCCCTCCTGCTATCAGTCCATAAATGCCAACATTAAGCTCAGCACTAAGAGACGAGATAGCTCCCTAAAACTCTACCAAAATAAAGTCTCCCCTGTTAATGTACTTCTCCCATTACGATTCCGAAGCGATAGCGCTTCAGAAGGGTACGGGGAAAATGCCAACAGAACATTTCCATCCATTTGCCGTCCACGTTTCAAAGACGGGAGGCGATTTTAACGTCTCCACATTTCCAAGACGGGAGGCGATTTTAACGTCTCCACATTTCCAAGACGGGAGGCGATTTTTATGAGCGGGCCGAGATTGCTCCAGACGGTATTATGCTGGTGTTAGAAACAGTCGACGGGATGGGCAGGTGTCGTAAAGTAAACTCCAGTTACGAGAGACTGCTCGGAGAGTCAAACGCCCTTAAGTGTTGAAATGCCAGCGAAGACAATGTCTAAACAGAATGGTAATCTTCAACGTTTCCCCCGCAAAAATGTTCATTAAAAAAAAAATTGCGAATCCTAAGTAATCAAAGCGGCCAAATCTTAAAGGAAACATTTCAGAAAGGTTCAAGAAAACTAAATTTCTAGGTCTCGGGGATGTTGAGGGGTTCTAGAAACGCTATCCTTCAGCGCGAGCAAAATTTTGCCGCATCCGAGAGCAGCTATAAAGCTAAAAATCTAATAAAACTCAGTTTCACGACTCTTGCATGAAATGAAATTGACGATAGCGGAGACTTCACTATCTTTCAGTACAGTTCTTTTGCCAGGTATGATGTAGAAATACAAAGAGCAAAAAGTGGTCGAAGGGAAAAACATTCAACAACGAAGCTGCGCACAGTGGGTTTAAAACGAGGCACTAACAGCACAAAAACTGCTTTAAGTTGAAGCTAAAAGATATGTTGCATCCAATTATTATTATTATTATTATTACTATTATTAATATTATTCAGAAGATGAATCCCATTCATATGTAACAAGCCCAGGGACCACTGTGATGTTCATTTGAAAGAAGCAACAGCGGGTAATAAGAAATACAAATGATTTAACATTAGAAAAGAAAAAAATAATCTAACAAATTAATAAATAAATAAAAATCCCGAATCCAGAATCTGAAAATCCTTACTTCTTCGTTTATATGTGAACAATTCTCTTCCACGGCACAGATATGGACTTGTTGTTGAACTGAACACCAAAACAATTTAGCTACCTTTCAAATGCTCTTGACTTGGCAAAAGTGCCAGTTCGAGCCTCTTCGAGAACTAGGAAGCACTTCGACATCAAACTGCAGTTACAACTGACATCTTTAGGATACCAAACTATTCGCCCAAAACCAGGCTATCTAACGATTACTTATTATGAACAGAAATTTAGACGTGCATTCACGAATACTGTAAAAGTAATAAAAAAAAAAAAGGCTACCAAATCGAGTACCCATCACGCGTATGTGAACCTAAATAACCAAAATAAGTTCAATATAACGCTGAATATACAACAACTACAAACAAATGCTTAATCAATCAAGTAACATCAAGCAATATCAATAAACAATATCTGACGCAATATACAATTTAATGACTGTTATCACTTGTCAAAAAGTCACCAAAAGAAGAAATAAAAATACAAAAGACAAAAGAGTAAGGAATGTCTGGACTTCGAATTATCAGGCGCCAGGAGAATGCAGAAACCTAAAACCAATTTGGCTTCAGAGATAACATGCTCCAAGACCTTTTACGTACATTCTACGATATTAACAATATCATTTTTCTGCTATATGTTTGCGCGTAAATTAAACCTTAACTGCAAAGAAAAATTCTCAGTGTTTTTTTCATCAAGGATACATTGCATGATCCACCTAGATTAAGATTTTTTTTTATAAATATTGCAACAATATTTTTCACAAGGTTTACGAACGGTCACTTATGATAACAAGTCTTTTAACGGAACATTAGAAATAAACTAACTAGAAATTTGCGACAGAATTCCAGCATAATTAAGTTATGAGAAACGCGAAAGTAAATTTTTGGGAAAAAGAAACGAAAATTCATCCCAATCTAATAAGCTCCGAGATATGGATTCTCTCTCTCTCATGCCAGTCACTAAGGGGATACCGTATAACCTTGACTCTCAACAGAGATTTTAAATTGAGGTCTAAAACCTAGCCGTGACGTAACAGGGAATCTTCTGTGCATAATTATTAACTAGAAATTAGCCTTTAGCCCCCTCCCCCCCTTCAGTATCCTCCCCTCTCACTCTCCACTTAATCTTTCTGATGAGCCATAATTAGCAATACCCAATAACTTCCTAATTTCTTCCTAACTTATTCTAATTGATAAGCTAGAGAATTATTCTGTTTTCTCTTTCCTTCCAGATTCTTTTGATAAACCATTGGGTAACCATTTTTGATAAATTTATAAGTTCTCTCCCCAACCGTATTGGATAATCAGTCATTCCTTACATCCTTTTCTTTTCCTCACCAATTATTGTAATTTATCTAATTATCTACAGAATAATTTGCCTCCTCAAAAGTATTACCTCACGAACCATACCATACATCCTTTTCCTTTCCTCACTAATTATTTAACCAATCCAATTATATCCATAGAATAATCCTTCCTGCAACCTCTTCTCCTCCTCATCTTCCTCATTTTCCCTCTTTGTTTTACGTCCCTCTCCTTAAAGACTCCTCCCAGTGAGACAATCCGACTGAGAATTTCCAAACGCACGAACCTGCCTCGTCCATCATGGCGAAGGAGGTTCTTATTGATATTCTCCACGGGACTCTGCATTGGGGTAATGAATATTGCATGCTGGCGAATTGTGAATAAGAAAATTTATTTTGCTGGGAGAATGCCAATAATTCTCAAATAAGGAGTTTCTATGTGGCTGAGAATTGACTGCATTTTTCTTCTCAACTTCCTCTTATTGCTTTTCTTCTTAAGCTAAGAGGTCCTTTTTTAAAATTTTGGGTTTTAAAATTTGAACTCAAATATTAAAGATTGAATATTCTTTTACATTGTGACCTGGCACCTTAGGTAACATAACAGATCAACTTATGTTCCTCTTATTAATTACTCTTCCTCTGATTAACCCAAAAGGCCTTTTTTTTTAAATTTCGATTTTGAAATTTAAATTCGAAATATTACAACTAACATATTTTTTGCTGATGTAACCTGCCATTTTAAGTAGCCTACAAGATCTACCAATCTGCTAAAATATATAAAAGCCACAATTCTTTGTCTGGGAAAAGTTTAAAAGTTCTACAATTCTTTGTCTAGCACAGTTTGAAATTTGTCTGGCGAAAGTTTAAAAGTTCTACAATTCTTTGTCTAGCAGAGTTTGAAATTTGCCTGGGGAAAGTTTAAAAGTTCCACAATTCTTTGTCTAGCAGAGTGAAATTTGTCTGGGAAAAGTTTAAAAGTTCCACAATTCTTTGTCTAGCAGAGCCTGAAATTCGCCTGGGAAAAGTTTAAAAGTTCCACAATTCTTTGTCTAGCAGAGTTTGAAATTTGTCTGAGAAAAGTTTGACATTTCTACAATTCTTTGTTTGAAATTTGTCTGGGGAAAGTTTGAAATTTCTACAATTCTTTGTTTGAAAACTGTCTGGGAAAAGTTTCAAAGTTCTACAATTCTTTGTCTAGCCGAGTCTGAAACTTGTCTGGGAAAAGTTTTAAAAAGTTCGAAGTCGAGCCACCAAAGACTGATCAGCAGACCAAAGAAATATCAGTCCGAATGTTGCTGTGGCCGTGTCAGGCTCATTAAGAAGGCTCCCATTCCATACTAAGTAGGGTTTCCACCCCTTTCATTCCCCCTCTAATTAGCAGAGCTCCTACTTTGCGTGGTGGTCGAAACGAATTCCAATGACCAGAATGAAAATCAGGCTTATTTAGACAGCGAGGAGTTACAGACAGGGAGAGAGGGTGTAGCAATACTAAGACGATGCTCAAGGTGCATAAAAGCTTGAGCCATAGGAATGTGACCGTATCTCAATAATAATAATAATAATAATAATAATAATAATAATAATAATAATAATAATAATAATATGTAAGTAGAACCACGTAGTATTGACAGTGATAGATGCATCAGCTATATTAAATTTATATAGTTTTCTTTACCTTTCTAATAATAATAATAATAATAATAATAATAATAATGATAATAATAATAATAATAATAAATAATAATAATAATAATAATAATAATAATAATAATAATAATAATAATAATCTATATAGGTAGGCAACCATCTTTTAAGCACGTAGTATTGAAAGTGATAGCTGTATCAGCCAAATTTAGTTTATATAGGGTTTTCTTGATCTTTCTAATAATAATAATAATAATAATAATAATAATAATAATAATAATAATAATAATAATAAAAAATGTAGGTAGAATACCATATTTTAAGCACGTAGTATTGAAAGTGATAGCTGCATCAGCTTCATTTAATTTATACAGTTTTCTTTATCTTTCTGATAACAACAACAAAAATAATAATAATACTAATAATGCATTTCCGAAAAATGGCAAGCATTATTTTTAGATGTCTTTTCTATTCTTCACGTTAATTGTTTTTCCTCCTCGTGGAAGTCATTATACAATTAGTGAGAATAGAAAAACCACTAAAAAAAAAAAAAGAGAGACCGCTTGCCGCACTGCGATGTCATTCAATGAAAAATGCACGTCCATATAATTTAATTTTTTATTCTACTTATTTTCTTGTTTGTTTGTAACAGCGAGTGTCAATGAGTAATAAACTCCAAGTTTAGACTTGCCAAGGTCCAGGAATGGGCCGGCCTCTCCCACCACTGGTTCCTATACAAGAATCCTCGGTTAGAATTTTGGGGAGGTATGCAACGTCCCTGGATTCAGGACTTTAAGGTCCCTCGCTTATAACACCGTCACTTTCTAAGATATTGGTACACTGTTAATGAAAATAATGTCCTATTTGTTTCGTAAATGGGAAACAAAGATGTCCTTTTCTGATATTTTTTATGTCCTTTTCTGATATATTTCTCAGCTGTCATCAAGTACATGACGCAAGTGGCTTAGGAGAGTATTTCTTACCGACAAATTAATATCATCATTCCGACCCAGCAAGTGTACCCAAGCGGGTCTGCAAATGTAAATACAGTTAACTATATTTTATAATAATAATAATAATAATAATAATAATAATAATAATAATAATATAATATTATTATTATTATTATTATTATTATTATTATTATTATTATTATTATTATTACACTGACTCTCCAGTAAACATAAACTGGCAAATGTTGACTTGACAGAAAGACCAACAAAGGTGAAGAGTTTGAGGTGGTCAAGAGACAAACACCCTCCAACCCCCTTTGGGAAGATGAAAAGTGGAAAACACCCAGACATTCATGCATAATAATCAAGCAATCTGCTAAAAGCAGCCCAAGAACCAGTGGCTGTTAAGCTGATCAAAATATATGAAAACCCGATTACTAGCTAATACCTGGCTAATAATAATAATAATAATAATAATAATAATAAGCTTGAACAACACAAGAGGGATAAGGATTCTTGAGCAAGCTGAAAAACACTGGAGAAGGTGCCAAAAAAATCTACATAAGTCAGCCTTTATATAAACAAAGCAATAACAGCATGAGAAATACTATGTGAAGAAGGAAAGACTACGCCACATACCAGTCAGTCCCAAGAAGGCTGTTGGTTCAGTACCAAGACTAGCAATTAGATGGGCATTTACTTCAAAGCAGAAGGTACCAGACAGTCTTTTCAGTGACTTTGCTGTAACATAACATAAATTCTAGAGTGAAGGGAATGGTACGCTGTATCATTAATTAATATGTGAGATAAGCGCTGGCATCCACCAGTGGTCGGAACTGGATTCTTTCCTATTTATCATAGCACTAGAAAGGCCAGAGGTGTATATATATATATATATATATATATATATATATATATATATATATATATATATATATATATATATATATATATTATATATATATATATACTGTACAGTGTATAATATATATAAATTATATATAATATATATAATTTTATATGTGGTATGTATGCAAAGTGAATAATACATTCGCAGAAATAAAAAATTTATCAGACACTAATATATTGGCAACTTGCGAAAACTTTAGGTCGTTGCATTCAAGCGCTTTTGCATACAGAAGAGATGGGCGATAATTAGTACCATGGCAGCGGAAGGGGGGGTGGGTAGAATGGTGACCCCTGGTGTAGGAGGAGAGACGGGGGATGGGGTGGTCACGGGGCAGATAATGAAGAGTCCAAAACTGAAGGCCGAACTGGACGCCTACAAGTTCAAGTGCAAATTAACCTCGCGTTAACAACACTGATCCTGGTAACAGGGTCTTCGACAGGTGGGTGAAGCCACCTCAAAGGAATTTGAAAAAAAAAAAAAAAAAAAAAAAAAAAAAAAAAAAAAAACCTGTCGATTGTAAAACATCTTCTACAACGCAAAAACAAACGGTTAAAAATCACTATGACCAGGGTATGCCGCTACAACTGCAAATTAAGACACATTTGAACCTCCTTCTATGGCATAAAAGCTTTTTTGGCAATGTTCCTCTGGACTTAAAATTTACATTTTACTGGTTGCAAACTGATGTTCTGCTTTGTAATTGATTCGTTATTTTCACCTATCGTATCTCTCCTGTGTCTGGAAGTAATCTGAATGTCTTCCACTGATTCAAGTCATTGCTATATGTATGATATTTTCTATTAGCTATCAGCAAGATGACCACTGCAATAATTCCCACTGCAAGCAAAAGAAAAAGCAAGTTGAGTAAAACGGTTTTCAAGTGTGATATTATTATACATGAGAAAAGAGAACAACATATTTTACAACACAGTTTAATGAGTTCAAAGTCAGTTTTACATAGTGATTATTGATTTCAAAGCCAGTTTTACATAGTGATTATTGATAAGTCCATTCAAACTCAAATTTTAAGAGGCAATATTTAATAATTCATTCGAAAGAAAAATCTGATGAGACCATTCAAATCCAGTTTTTATATTAGTAAATGACAAAGCACTTGATGTGAGGGCACGATTTTGACATAGGTAATTTATCTATACATACATGAAAAATAGGAATAAGGAGGAATATCAAGGTACATATCAAAATACTTAGGTACAATAAATTGTTGTTGTGCTATACCCTTGGTGGGCTGCATTTTGAAAAAAAAAAAAAAATACATAAATAATTTTAAAATTACAAATACTTTACGATACCAAAATTCCTTCAAAATGGACGTAATCTCTGAAGTGACAGGTACACTACATGTATGGAACAGAACCGCACCCAAACGACATGATCCGAAACGTGCATCTAATTCCCCAGCTAAAGGCCGAATTTACAGAGCCGAAATCGCAAACGAGGTTTCCAATTTCTTTGCGGCAAGTGATTTTCATTCTTAACTATTGTGTCTTTAGTCGTTATATAATTTTCATCTATTTCAAGTTATCCTTTACCTCACTTTCCGGAAACTCAAACAGCAAAACAATCATAAGACGAAGATGCAAGATGCAAAAAAATTGCAAAAATCCTATTACGACTTCCTTAAAAACCTATCACATATAACATACACACACTATACAGAATAGTCAAATCAGAGATCGAAAATGAAATAATACTGAATAACTCCCTCACTATGCAATGGCAAAGCCTTTCCATTCAATAGGGGCTTTCGTACTTCATGCCACCGAGTACGCCAAGAAACTTCAAGCAAGTGTGCTTAGAGGGGAACAGCTGAAGACCTGCGGACATCCCTATGAAGTGCTTTGCTGAAAGATTATTTGGGGGGAGGAGAGAGAGAGAGAGAGAGAGAGAGAGAGAGAGAGAGAGAGAGAGAGAGAGAGAGAGAGAGAGAGAGAGAGATGATTATTAGCTTATCAGATTAACCTGGAGATGAGAGAGAGAGAGAGAGAGAGAGAGAGAGAGAGAGAGAGAGAGAGAGAGAGATTATCAGATTAACCTGGAGATGAGAGAGAGAGAGAGAGAGAGAGAGAGAGAGAGAGAGAGAGAGAGAGAGAGAGAGAGATTAACCTGGAGATGAAAGAGAGAGAGAGATTAACCTGGAGATGAAAGAGAGAGAGAGATTATCAGGTTAACCTGGAGATGAGTATGTATGTGAGAGAGAGAGAGAGAGAGAGATGATTATTAGCTTAACCTGGAGATGAGCACGCATATGAGAGAGAGAGAGAGAGAGAGAGAGAGAGAGAGAGAGAGAGAAGATTATCAGGTTAATCTGGAGATGAGCACGTATAAATGATCTCTGAGCAGCAGGCGCAAGAAATAAATCAAGAAAAATTTAGGGAACAATGTAAGAAATTGTGAAAACAATCAAGAAATCTACGGAAAGAAGAAGAATTAAATAAAGAAAGATAAATACAAAAATGAATCATACAGACAACACGGCACAAACTCGACGAAACGAGAAGTTTCAACTGAGAAGAACACAAGCAAAAGGAAAATGAACGCGAGAGAGAGAGAGAGAGAGAGAGAGAGAGAGAGAGAGAGAGAGAGAGAGAGAGAGAGAGAGAGAGAGCAACGCATGGAGATAAGTTACACTACCATGACGGCAAGCAACAGCTGGAAATGGGAAATGTACACAGCCAAGGGTCGTACAAAGTTACTAGAAATGTGCGGCTGAGAGAGAGAGAGAGAGAGAGAGAGAGAGAGAGAGAGAGAGAGAGAGAGAGAGAGAGAGAGAGAGAGAGCTGTAAAAAGCTCTACTGATATCTATGGAGAGCAAGGCACCCAAGAGCAGAGTTGGCTTGATGAATACACGCATTGTCGTTCAGATCTCCTTCCAATGGCATCTTCAACGCGAGCCCTATTGCGTAGTAGATGGCCGAGTTGGGTGAGGGGGAGGGAAGGGGGGAGGTGAAGGAGGAGGAGGAGGAGGAGGAGGAGGAGGAGGAGGAGGAGGAGGAGGAGGAGGAGGAGGAGGAGGAGGAGGATAAGTGGAGCGCTTGAAAGGGAGCGAAGGGCACGCACACAGCTGGGGTCAGCTAGCGTTGGTGTGGGGTGGACGACCTTGGCAAGGACGAATTTGACACCCTCTGAAGGCTCATGATTGCCCGATCCTTGTTGTTGTTGCGGTGAGGAGGAGGAGGAGGAGGAGGAGGAGGAGGAGGAGGAGAAGGATGAGGAACAGGAGGGCGTCTGGAGATGCACACCCAAACAGACCAACAACTTCAAAGAGGAAGGAAAGAAAGACAATGAGGAGAGACGCCCAATGCCCGCGATCGCCAATGGTGCCCAAGTGGGAACGCATTTTATTTTATGCACACGCCGAATGGGATGGGCCACCGAATGTCCTTACCTGGACCATGACTGGAAGAAACAAGATAAGGTATGACCAAAGCGCCAAGCTACGGTTCCTATCCCTGAAAGAAGTGCTACTTACTGATTATACTGCAGGAATACTTTTAGTATTGCACGGGTTTTCTTGTAAAAGTCTCTCTCTCTCTCTCTCTCTCTCTCTCTCTCTCTCTCTCTCTCTCTCTCTCTCTCTCTCTCTCTCAATTCTAGAAATATCATGTAATTACCACTTACCAGTTTTATCAGGACCCAATTCCTAAACGGATTTCAACTCCAATACCTTATCAGTTTGAATTCAGTTCTTTATGCCAATAATTTTGTCTTAAAACTTTATGCTACTTAATGAAGACTGATTCGCGCGCTATCTGACGTTCTATTACCTATTAATCAGAACAAAATTAGAATTTAGCCCTTCTGCCTCTTTTTAAATTATCTCGACCATTCATTATCGGCTCCTGAGAGGCTCGTTATGTTAAGCTTAGCAACGCCCTCTTAAAAATAAAAAAAAATAAATAAAAAGTAAAAACCCCGCGCTGGCAGGTTTAAAAGTTCTCGTTTTGCATCCTACAACTTGGCCTGGCCTTTATGTTTTGTCTCCGCCCTATCTATGAGGTCCAGAGTATCGAGAAATGCAGAGGACTTGGAAGCAAGGAATTTAGTCTGAGGAGACTGAGGGTGTATGTTTCCAAGGCTACTTTTGGCAGCGTCAATTCATGGAGTCATATGCTGACTTCATAAAGTCATGAAAATAATAAATGTAGGTAAAAAATGACTTTTCAAAGGTCAAGCTATGCTCATTTCACCTCGACATTCTCTTTGATTCTATATAAGGGCAATATACCCTTCGGTGCTTCGACGTGAATAACTAAATTTAAAGCGGGATCCGAAAGAACGAAATGGCAAAGGGCGTGTGTCCCCTGACACCCGCACCCGTTCATCAGCTCTTTTGGGTTTCGCCTTCGGGATAAGCAGCCAACATCCCGAAGAACCAGGTCTGCAGCATCCCCAGGGTATTGCACAGCAGCGTGCTTTTTCTAAATTTCCCCCTGGGGCTTGCCCAAATAAAGGCAATCACCTGACAGTCCCGCCAACCTTCAAATAAGAGAAAGAAAAGAAAAAAGTAGGAGGTTTCCGGAGCCCCTGGTCACATCCATTCAACGTCAAACCGCAGCATCCCGAAAGCTGCTCAAGGAGATGGATCTCGACTCGGAGAGGAGAATCTCACATAGGCAG
This sequence comes from Macrobrachium rosenbergii, assembly GCF_040412425.1. NCBI lineage: Eukaryota > Metazoa > Arthropoda > Malacostraca > Decapoda > Palaemonidae > Macrobrachium > Macrobrachium rosenbergii. Next base: position 5,061,458 of record NC_089790.1, on the reverse strand, counting down.
TTTGGACGAAAAGCGATTGTTTACATACCAATTAGCTTTCGTCGGTCCTTTCCCATGACTTTTAGACTGGGTTGGGTGGGGGGGGGGCGTGGCATAGCTGTCGGAGGGCATAGGTACCACCGCGCATCCTCAGCACTGCTTCCGTTCCCAGATAATGATCCGCATACATCCATATTCATCATGAGACCGGGCGACATTCTCTCTCTCTCTCTCTCTCTCTCTCTCTCTCTCTCTCTCTCTCTCTCATGCTACTGGGAGTCGATACGTCTGGAAAGCTGACACGGTCATACAGATGTATTACAGTAAATTATCACAAAAAAAACAGGATTGGATACCGAAACAAATTGACCTAGACAACCTAGATACACCAATACCTTTGGCGCATCATAGGTATCGGTAACTGGACCAATTGCGGACTACTGCTCACCAATGTGGTTTTCCAACCATTTCTTGCCGGAGCGTTAGCTTACAAAGAATATTACCGTACCAGCGATGAAGCCGAATTTATTTACTTATTACAGATTTATTGATATAGTAATTTACATGAAATGGGGTTTGTCAGCATGCTAATATACCCACCAATAAATAATAGATTCTACTCAATAAGCATTACATATTTTCTGTCATTAACACAAATCATCTGTTACAGTAAAAATTGAGAGTTTTGAACATAATTCTAAAAAAATTGACACACACCATTATTCAAAAAATAACATATTTGATACGTTATTGTTCATTGTATCCATGAACACCCGAAAATACTGTATCTAGACAACTATTAGTGCTGCGATCAAGTCGCACCTATCACACCTTTCCTCGCTGACGTCACATTTGCTCTCAGAGCCGCAGCAGTCCGACAGAAGGTCTTGTGCCGACTGCAATTCGACCTACTGTATAAACAAGGAATTCCAAGTGAGTCCACGTCGCCAACTTACGCTGATGAGGTCATGACCTCGTCTGTGCAAAAACATGCAGCTAATGAAAGGGAAAAAACTTTCAAATCACGCTAACCGCACCCATTAAACCCGGGAGCTTTTTGCCTTTCAATTCGATGGTAATCCTATACTCGGGGTTAAATGATCTCTGTCGCTGTACATAATACATACTGTGAAGCAATGTCCTACCATAGGAAGGCATTCAAACGCCCACCTGGCAAACTATTTCCAGTTCCAGATTCAGCGATGACAAACGTATTAATAAAGAGAAAAGTACATTCTACATGATCCATACTGTGAAGCAGTGTCCTAAAATAGGAAAGAATTCAAACGCCACCTGGCAGACTATTTCCAGTTCCAGATCCGGCGCTGACATCATGACTGTCAATAACCAGTTCAGGGGAGGGCCTCGGAGAATTAACTGCCAGCGCCGCAGGGGAGGAACCATTCCGCGGGTATCTGTCTCTTGCTCTCTATCAACGACCACTTAGCCAGAGGTGTCAACTTTGTTTGTGTACATTTTAGCATATTTGATATGAATAGTTGTCTCTGGTTTTACTCTAATTTCATCAACTTCTTTCTCCACAGCGACTTCGCACTTCTGCTCGAAGTATACTGACAGCTGTCGAGTTTCATGGTGGAAAGAACCATATAGATTTTTCAAAATAAATGAAAAAACCGGAAGATTTTTCAAAACATATAAAAATTGTGCATCCCGCCTGTCGAACAGAGGTTCATAGCCCAGCTACTGATTTTTATGCACTTTCAATATTACAGTTCTATCATTTTTACGCAAGTTTCTAAAAAAAAAAAAAAAACTTGAAATACTATTTTTTATTAATACTCAAATTAAATTACCGTGCCTTCTATCTATCCTCGCACCTCACATTCCAAATGTCAACATCCCTACACCTACAAACTAAATGAAAAACCAACACTGGGAGGTAAAGTACATATTTCTAAAACCTCAATGAAAACAAATGTTGCTGTCAAACATTCAGCTAAACTGCACTACTCGGATGTCTCGAGTGAAACTTGATAAAGAAAAGCAATGTAATTTTTTATAATTACAGAAATTAAAAAATTATATAAACGAAGGTATGTATGCATGTATGTGGTCGAGAGGTTTACCTGAAGCTCGTCCCCGACCCATAGCGAAAGGGTTCGATCGAACTCTCCACCGGAGCTGAAAGGGTTCGATACATCTCTCCACTGGAGGTGAAGTTTCTACATTTGTTCTTCGTTTGGATTCTAAAACACTACCTGAGTTTTAGTTGGATAACATTCTGTGCCGCCCCCTAAACGTCAAACTATCAATTAACTTACATACATACATACATACATACATACATACATACATACATACATACATACATACATATATATATATATATTTATTTATATATATATTTATATATATATACATACATATATATATATATATATATATATATATATATATATTGTACATGACAGCAAAGGTGATTTAATACTGACACATATCTACCAATCTATCTATCTATCTGTATGTATGTATGTATATATACTGTATGTATATGCATATGTATATATATATGTAAAGAAACATCTCAGGAATATGCTAAGTTAAGAGTTTTAAGGTATGCAAAAAACAAACCTCAGGAATGTCCGTTCAAAAGCCACTTTACATCAGAAGATATCAAAACCTTTAACTTTCCAGTCATTACTCTTCAACAAAGAGCATTCACAAAGATTAATGCGTTTTTTAAATTATTGGATTTTCTTGCCTTCTATTTTAATGTGTGTTGTATCACAACGACTATGCATTTTCGCTGAAATCAATTACGTATGATACATTCTTTTATATATATATATATATATATATATATATATATATATATATATATATATATATATATATATGTATATTTACATATACAATTTGTACATATGCATGTGCAATATATATATATATATATATATATATATATATATATATATATATATATATATATATATATATATATATATATATATATATGAAAAAATTATCAACACACAATCACGTGTGGAACAGAAATAAATGTCTGGCTTGGCTGGCAGCGGTCTCGTCTTTCAACTGAAAGACCTGGGTTCGATCCCGATGCGAGTCAGAAATTTATATATATGTGCATATACACACAAAAAGATCACTACAACGAACAAGCACATTCAGCTCTCGGAAAGGAAAGCGCCTGCCTTTACCTCACAGTTATCTTTAGCCGCGCGGAGCGGAGTAAAGTACCGCACTACACATAACCTAATTATAAACAATATCTCATTTTTCACGCTCTTCGTTCACTCGACAAGGCTGTGGGGTAACACGAGCAGTCGAAAGCCGTGCCACGACATATCTGAAGGGTATGGAGGGGGCAACGGAGGTCAGAGCCGAGGTGTTCGGGCATTTAGATCGGCGAAAGTCTGCTTTAATGGATACGTCAAATTTTTTCTTCTTCATTATTATTATTATTATTATTATTATTATTATTATTATTATTATTTCATAAAAATCTCATAACAGCATGAATCACTAAAACGGTAAAGAAATCCACAGTGGTTTAAGTTAAATATATATTAGAAATATATATATATATAAACGATATATTTCTAATATATATTTCATTTACATTACTTTGAATTTTTTCACCATTATTATTATTATTATTATTATTATTATTATTATTATTATTTTCATGCTGGAAGGTGAGAGGCGCAAAGGAAATTTAATCTATATATTTGGAAGAGATCTGACACTGGCGAAAAAACTATTTACAACGGATCTTATGACAAAGCAATTGTCAACTTCCTCAATTTATGGCAGTGGTCGTGGAACTGATTGACTGATCTAATGAAACTGAAGCTGCTAAGCCGAGTAATGGGGTACTTTCCGCCATTCAGAGCTCAAGACAGTGATAAGAGGGGGTTGGAGTGGTTGAACAGCAAGGTAATAAGATCCATGAAAAAAATGAGACGAAGTACAAGGATCGAAAGGTGAATTGGAAGAACACCCCGCAGCTGCATGAGAAATAACTGTTCGAGATGTTGGACAGCAAGACTGAAGAGAGGAAGCGGGAACGGAGGTAAAGTAAAAGGCTGAAAATTTAAGCGCACAGTGAAGGCCGGAAGGGAAACTGCAAACGCACCGCACACCAAACCATCCTTTACCTCCAGAGGTTAATAACCTCCAGAAATTAAGGCCACCTTCAAAAAGTCTCTGAAGAAATTTTTTCCCCAGAACCAAGATATACAATTCTTCTTACAAGCCATCAGTCCCATCAACCGCCAATTTATTTAGATTAGCTTCGGAGAGGTATCCTCTTGAAAATCATACAGGAACGCAATGCCGAACCTCACTCAGACAGCAGGGTCCAATTACGCAAACATTCACTTGGAGCACCGCAAATCCTTTGCTATTTGTGTATGATTACCAGCAGACGGAAGCCGAGCGGGCAAAATCGAAAATTGAAAGGAAGAAGGTTGCCAGGAGTCTTGGAGGAGGGAAAAACTCGGCAGCTGAGAGTTCAAGATATATATCTATTTTTCAATTCAATTCAACCTGTTCGCACCTGGGCCGACCGTGACCAATGCGCCGTGTCGTTAAAGGGTATGCAAACGTCTTCATTCAAATGAGGTTTCAAATATCAAGCAATTTTTTATTTTATTTATTTTTTTTTTTTTTGTTCTTTCCAAATGGCTACACCTGGAGTTCTTGGGCCTGGCTATCTGAGTTCTTAAATGATAGCTTTAACACATTATATAAAGCAAAATATGTCTAAAGTGTGATCTGTAGTAAAAAAAAAATCGGATTTAAAGCCAAGGTTATACATCCTAATATATGCACTTTGAAACATATCCGCGCTTACAAAATACACACACACACACGTATATACATAAATAAACACACAAACATATATATTATATACATACTGTATATAAAATATATGTGTGTGAATATAGATACATACATATATATATATATATATATATATATATATATATATATATATATATATATATATATATATATATATATATATATATATATATATATATATATATATATATATATATATATATAACCTAGATCTGAATGATGCTACGGTAAGAAGATTTAGTACAAAAATGAGAAAACCTATGAATGACTGATGAGATGCAGAATGGCAATAGGAACTTCATTTGTGATTGGCGGTACGATTGTGACCGACTGAGTGCTATAACTTTTCTGGATGGGGAAAAATGCCACAGGAACCGGTAAGAGGCACAATCGTATAAAAGGACAGGTAATAAAGATGACTATAAGGTCGTTTTCTATTTCTACAGAGGGAGTGACGAGATAAATTCGAGAACATACAAGAGGATGCAGGTACAAAGTTGTAAGATGAGAAAATCGGAAGAAGATGCAGTTGTCGATTTCTGCCGAGGTGGTGGACGGAACCTGCAGAGGAAGACTTCGAAGATTCCTGACTAGCTGATGACTTGTCACTCCTAGCAGTCGCTTTCCTTTTCCCATCTCTTTCCAACTTGGTTAGAAAGTCTGCAAAGATGCAGTAAGGAGGAAAGTACGAGACATACGGTGGTTCGATGTTTTTGAGGTGGTTTGGCAGAGCGGAGAAACAGGAGAACAGCAAATTGGTGAATAGCATGTTCAATTCAGACGTTTTTGCACTAAACAGATATTATGTATCATTATAAATTGCTGTTGGTGTTATTGAAGTTTTCTGTTATGGGGTTCTTCTTGATACAGCAACGGAGAGATGAATGTGGTAACGACTCTAAGACTCATTTTTTTTTTTAGAGTAATTCCTTACTAAGAAGGAGCTTATCTATATATAATTTAATATATATAGATAGATAGTTTTATATATATATAGATGGATAGATAGATAGATATATATATATAGCATATATGTTTATAACTGAATCACGAAAATACGGAACGCGATGAATATATAAACAAAGGCAAATACCACCAGTTCTAGTAAAGGACCGCTGTGTCGAAAGGCCTGCCAGCACTCCGTTGTTTCACTTTTCTTCGCGCCATTTGCCTCAATATATATATATATATATATATATATATATATATATATATATATATATATATATATATATATATACACACACACACAAAACCCACAAAACAAACAAGCAGTAAATCCAGCGCGTCCACGAGATGGCTCCCAAACCATTCGCATCCCCTCCGTCCAATGGAGACCATCACCCCCAATAACGAAACGACGAAGTAGCCAGGACCGCCTGCGCCATGGACACGTGACCACAAAGACCGGCCTGAATTCGGCTCCAATCAAAACGAATGACACTCAATTCGAGTGTTCTCAATGCGATGCAAGTGGCACTGCTGACAGAACAAGGCTCGGGCGAGTTGGAATCGTTCGGGCTATGTATCCCAGATGACAAGAGTACGCGATAGGTCTCCCGCAGATGATGTGAGGATGGATTAAGAGAACGCATGTTTTTCAAAGGTGATTCTTTTAAAGTATGATAAACTTTATAATAAACTTCATACCGCAGGAGATGTGAGGATGGATTGAGAGAACGTATGTTTTTCAAAGGCGATTCTTTTAAAGTATGATAAACTTTATTATAAACTTCATACCGCAGATGTGCGGATGGATTGAGAGAACGTATATATTTTTCAAAAGAGATTCTTTAAAAGCATAATAAACTTCATACCGCAGATGTGAGGGAAGATAAAAAAAAATTATTTTTCAAGGGAGATTCTTTTAGCGTTTCAAAACTAGTTTTACGTATCATAAAATATATAATACGAAATTCCAATGATGTTCTATATACATCAGATATTTAACAAAATCGAAGTCAACAAGTTTACCATTATCCATCTTCTTTGGCAATGCATGTGCAATTGCCTACGAGTACTGTCAAAATATAAGACTTTCCGCTGACATTCTCTAAACATCAGAAATTATTTGATGAAAATCGAAGTCACCCAGTTCATCAATACCCATATTCTTTGATGGTGCAGATGCAATACCTGTGAGCAATGTGTTCCTTGCAATACACTATGTACGACAGATCAACAAGAAGTGAAGCCAGGACTTATCTAACTGCTACACGAAGATTTTTCTTAGCCCAGCGCATAGTAACAAATCAAAATTAAGCTGAATTTCTCCACTGAAAATATAAACTGAAAACCGGCGCCTCCTGTATTAAAACACTGATAATGATAGCAGAGTCAATAAATTTTAAATTTATACATATTTTAAATAAAAAAGACACAAAAACCTTTATGATAAAGTTCGGCCTTATAAATATATATATATATATATATATATATATATATATATATATATATATATATATATATATATATATATATATATATATATATATTTTTTTTTTTTTTTTTTTTTTTTTTTTTTAACACTTCATCAAGACTGATACCAGCTTTAGAGCAAAGGTTTCCAAGGCAGCATTTACAATGTACCGATAAAAAGATAAACACCTCTGGAATATATCTGCCACAACTGGCCTACAGTGTCTTTTCATATAATAACTTTAGTGTACATATCGTCAAAAATAACAAGCCATAAAAGGGGTCTGTATTAAAGGAGTGACATATCAAAGGAGTGACATACATACCGTATTAAAGGAGTGACATGGGAGTGATATAACAAAGGAGTGACATAAATACCGTATTAAAGGAGAGACATTTGATGCAAGTGACAGAACAAAGGAGTGACATAAATACCGTATTAAAGGAGTGACATTTGATGGGAGTGACATAACAAAGGAGTCACATAAATACCGTATTAAAGGAGTGACATTTGATGCAAGTGACAGAACAAAGGAGTGACATAAATACCGTATTAAAGGAGTGACATTTGATGCAAGTGACAGAACAAAGGAGTGACATAAATACCGTATTAAAGGAGTGACATTTGATGCGAGTGACTTAACAAAGGAGTGGCATAAATACCGTATTAAAGGAGTGACATTTGATGGGAGTGACTTAACAAAGGAGTGACATAAATACCGTATTAAAGGAGTGACATTTGATGGAAGTGACATAACAAAGGAGTGACAAAAATACCGCATTAAAAGAGCGACATTTTATCGAAGTGACATAACGATGAAGTGACAAAGTAACCAAAAATTATAAAAATTACGAAATGATTAAGATTTTACTAAAAAAAAACTAGAACCACTGAGTTGTTAACATATTTTAAATACTGACTGGGTAGTTGGATGGTTGTCACTCCTTTGAAATCTATATAATATATATAAATATATAAATATATATAATAGATGTATGTATAAGTATATATATATATATATATATATATATATATATATATATATATATATATATATATATATATATATATATATATATATCAAGCAACACAAACAAGACGTAGGAAGTGGGTATGAAATTTAAAGAATTTCTGGTCACTGCACGAAAAATTCATTACGGTTCTGACATTAATTCTCAATCTTAAGGCAAAATCCTATGCCTAACCCCACAATAACACAAAGAATAAAAATACGAAGGGGGGAAAAAAGTGGACCTATCATAACAACTCTAAAAAAAAAAAAAAAAAAAAGAGAGAGATTATGATAATCTGGGCATCAGGACCCTGGAGATAATACCAAAGCGAGTTAATGAGACACAGAAAAAAAAAAGTGACGTAAATTAAATCCAAACAAGCAGTTCTTTTTTATATTAGATAAATTCATTTAGAAGATCCATTTCAAAGTCAAACCACTCGAAGTGATAAACAGTAAGGCGATATGGGAACAAGAACGCAATTATATATAATTATGGCCTTAATTAGAGCATGTGGGATTGCACAAATATACAGTATGTAAATTGAGACAGAGGAATCATGTGGAAAACAAAAAACAATCGAGATGACGTTCTTTAAAGAAACGCAGGCAAGTTCTATATTAAAATCTTCGCAACGAACAAAGACCAGTGATAAACACAGGCCTGTTTATCACAAAAGTGTGATAAACAGGCCGTATTTTCATACATGTATATGTACATATATATATATATATATATATATATATATATATATATATATATATATATATATATATATATATATATATATATGAATGGATTTCATCACATCACATCACATCACCGTGATTCCTATACAAGCATGTCCTTTAATATCCGATTCGCTCTATCTCGGAAGTAATATGTTTTTATATATGTTACCCGAAGGGGAATTTTTTTTTTAGCTGATAATAAGTTCATCGTCTCGTGGTCTCGAACCACGGAAGACATGAACTCAGGCCTACAGTGACGCGCGTTAAACCACACGGCTATGTACATACACGTATACGAGCAATCATACAAATACTTTATTTTAATGGTTGGCTGGTTAGTTTGAAGGCGGCGTGCAAATGTGGTATAGTCCCAGAAGTCTGATTTGGACCTCTGGATTTATCAAACCAACCAACCGGGACGCAAATTCCTGAGATGTATGCTAGTACTGCACCAGCCCCAGTTTTTTTGCCAAGCCCCTAGGCTAGGTTAGGTTAGATGGTTAAGTTAGGTTGGGCTGGGTTAGGTAAAGTCACTACCTAAATGGTAATTTGGGTGTGGGGAAACATATAGATTATTTTCAAGAAAATTCTATAGTTAGTTTTTAAGATATGGCGTCCCACTTTTTGCAGGGAAAGGTCCCAGTACTCAGTTACATCTCGGGAAAATGCAAACGGGACTAGTACCCTATTGGCATTGACTCATTAAGTCCCAGTCTTTTTTTTTTTTGACATTCAAGCGTGTTGCTGAATGCAAGAACTCAGTCGTCATACATTCACTGACCTAAACTCCTAGATGAACCTATTTGGAAACTTACCACGTTCCAGTACTCATTTTTTTTTATATATTTACAAATTCGCTGAAGTTAGACAGTAAGCATGGAAGAGTTTTGAAAATCAGAAAGCTCTGCTGACAGAGTCCTTCATCTAAAGGGTTCATGCAATGATTAATTCTCTCAAATGACATTCGCTACTGTAAAGGCCGATACATATGCGAGCTTTTTTTTTTCCTTCCTCTAGCAAAGTTTTCTTTTTTCTTTTCCTCCTAAATTATCCTATTTCACCATGTCACCAACTGCCTACTTCAAAACGACATGAGAAAAAATATTATTTTTATGGACGGTGCTGTATTTCTGCCTGTTTGTCGAAATTTTACCCAAAACAGTTCAAGGTCTTTCTCATTTTTTCCTAAAAAAATCCTTCAAATTCCCCTCTATGACGCCTGAGCCAAACATGCAAATTCAACCTGCCGGTTTTATCAGATTGTTGGACACTTGACAAGCGCCTCGCCCTGATATACCCGTATCATAAACTTGCTAAAGCCTGCCTCAAAAAAGGCGAGGGGTACTACTTAGATGATGTTACATTATCCCCAGTTGTAGTACAGCTTTTCTGATTGCAAGAGGATCAGGGATATCTTTCTCACGTCAATGGAGGCTCTGCTTTCATCTAAAATTATGAGGAGGATTAGTCCTGCCTCTCACTGGACTACTGCTCAACCTCCACTTCCACGAATTAAATCAGAATCATTTCACCGCCCTATTTATGTTAAAATCTTCACTTATTTTTGCTAAGCAGGGAAGAAAATTTCTTTTTTCTAAAAATACTTTCGAATTATGATCTCAAAGGATACTTACTGGGTTGTATTCCATGACATCCCAATGACAGCAACATATTTTTACTTTCATTATCAAATCGATATCGTATAAGTTAGTGTAGATACTTCTAGATTTCTTTAACCACTACTAAATTTTGCAAGTTTCAGAGTAGAACTCTACTCAAAACAACTACAGAGTAATTCAGTACGCTGAAAAATCCTGATAAAGGGTGGTCTGTCGTCAAATGCAAGGCGGGAGGCAGCAAACCAAATGATTCCTCACAGGGCAGAGACAGTTCTTTTCGCTGTCTTAGTCAGACAAAGTTTCCTTCAGGAATCGAAACGAACAAAGGGTTAACCTTTCGAATTCGTCACCAACACATGACAGGATACGAGCAGTTGCTATCATTAATTAAAAAAAAACATGCTTACGCAATAGGAGTTGCACTAAAGTTTCGTATATATAATTTTTTTTGTTATCAGCAAAACTATCAGCTAGAGGCCAATATCATTACTGGACTGAAAACACTAAAATTACATCCTTACGCTGCGGAAACTCCCAATTACAACCGTACTGCAACAGAGCGCGTAAAGGCACCCAAATGCAAAATGTTATCTACACACGGCTAAACCACATCCTGGAAGCTTTCCCATCCGTCTCAAAATTCTAAACACTGACTTCCATGGCGCCTCATTTCCACCGACGTGGCAACAATAAAGAGATAAGGGACAGCTGGTTGTTATCGAGCGGGAAATTCGGGTGTCAAAAATAGACTGTTGAATTTAGAGTGTCCGCCAACAACTCAGAAAATTCAAGATCAATCGGGTCATTAAACCTGATCGGATATCGCAGTTATCAGAACCTCAGAACAGACGGTGGCCAGACTAGATTTCGCCTGACAAGTGAAGGGGAAAAAAAAGAAATTATCTGAAAAAAGGCACACGTGATGGGGGAAAAAAAGAAAACATCCGAAAAAAAGGCACACGTGATGGGGAAAAAAAGAAAACATCCGAAAAAGGCACACGTGATGGGAAAAAAGAAAACATCCGAAAAAGGCACACGCGATGGGAAAAAAGAAAACATCCGAAAAAGGCACAAGCGATGGGAAAAAAGAAATCATCTGAATAAAGGCACACGTGATGGGGAGAAAAGAAAACATCTGAAAAAAGGTACACACAATGGGAAAAAAGAAAACATCTGAAAAAAGCCACACGTGATGGGGAATATCATCAATATTAGAATGAACAAATATCAATTCAGCCACAAAACCTCACGAAGTAACTTCTTAGAACACTCGACGCAGGAACGTATTATTATTATTATTATTATTGCCCCAAAAACTACTATGCTACATTTACCTGCACAGCCCGCCCGTCATTACATTACATTACGGGGAGGGGTAAAGCACTACCCTACCCAACTGGATTTCGTTTACTTCATCCATCCGCCAGTTTACACTTTCGAGAAATACCCTTCCCACGATACATTACTTATTCAACAATGGCCAAAAGGCACCCCCTGACATCCCATTACGCCAGAACAATAATAGCAGCAGTAATGGCACAGCCTATCGCTATCGCATCGCGCATACCAATCGGCGGTCTGGGGTGCCAGCGGGCCACCGTGGGACCTTCCCAAGGACGCCATACCCACAGCCTCTTCCCCGTAATTAAGTAAACACTCCGGTGGCCGGGAAGACGCCCTCGCCACTTCTGTATTCTTCCTGCACGGTCATTATACACTTGGGTTTTGCATTATCATTTCACATTAACATTTTCACATTCGGGCGTCCTGTCCCGTCGGAGGCTTGGGCGTCCAGTCAGTGGTTTTTACTTTGAGGTGTGTTCATTATTCATCCCTTCCGACTATTCACTTTAAGGTTTGTATATTATGAGTAATAATGATAGTTATAATTAGGCAGCAATAACTGTCCATGTCAATCATAATAACAATAAAACAAGTAAAAAATGCCCCGAAGTTTCTTCGGCGCAACTGAGTTTTCTGTACAGCTTATAATCAAGGCCACCGAAAATAGATCTATCTTTCGGTGGTCTCGGTATAAGCCGCAAATAAGTTGTGGAATTCGCTTCTCGATTCCTAAGCCGATTCTCGTTTCCGACTGACCGACCACCTGGGATACAGCGGATCCCCACTCTGAATAATGTCGGCTGGGTAGGAACACATCGACATCTATTTGCTATTTCAAGATTGTTTTCTTTAAGACCCTGATGATATGATAACCGTATAGGACGATTTGATCACCAGAGACAGGCCTTAATATTTCTTTTGCAGTTTTTAATAATGGTGCGGGAAAACGGTCAGGTTCCACTGCTGGATTAACTTTATTGTATGAATTTTATTTCCGATCATTTCCGCTGTGAACTCTACATTAAGCAGTATTAGGGATTTGTCGTCGTTCAAGTAAAAAATATTAGATGTTCGTCTATTGTCTTATTCAGAACTAGAAGTGAACGTACTATAGGGCTTTATATCAATACCAACAGGCACTGCTATATTTCCACAGGTTATGCAATGAGGGATTTATTTACTGTGAGAGGACCAATGCCACTTTTTAGTTTTCTGTAAAACTGTTGAGATGACTATTTGTCTGTCCGTCCGCACTTTCCTGTCCGCCCTCAGATCTTAAAAACTACTGAGGCTAGAGGGCTGCAAATTGGTATGTTGATCATCCACCCTCCAATCATCAAACATACCAAATTGCAGCCCTCTAGCCTCGGTAATTTTTATTTTATTTAAGGTTAAAGTTAACCATGAGCGTGCTTCTGGCACCGCTATAGGTGCCAACAACACAGGCCACCACCGGGCCGTAGCTGAAAGTTTCATGGGCCGCAGCTGAGAGTTTCATGGGCCGTGGCTGAGAGTTTCATACAGCATTATACGCTGTACAGAAAATTCGATACCGCCGAAGAAACTTGGGCGCATTTTGTACTTGTTTCCTTCACTTTTACGCGAGTAATGAGAAGAAAATTTCAATGATTGTAATATTCTCTATCACCGTTTCTTCCTCGACATATTTTTCGTCTATAGGACACCCTGGCCCTCAGGAGAGGAAAATACTCTCAAGTTCGAGATGAAAGCGCTTCACCAATTAGTTCCCTCTGGTGGCAATCGGCTAGTTTGTTTATGCATCATTCATAGCAGATAAACTTACAACTAAACCATAAAAAAAGAGTTTTAAAAACACTTTAAAAATAAGCATTTCAGTCAAAAAAGACCAGTACATGATGTGAAAAACTGAAAAAAAAAAAAATCAGTCATCCACAGGCAGAAAGTTGACCCTCATGCCACGCATCAACACATCCCCATTGAAACTTTCCTGTCTCACAGAAGGCTAATGTATTGGATACCCTCTCTCATCTTGAGAGAGACTCATGATACAGGGATACACAAAAGGACAGTCACCAAAAACGCATTTTGCAAAATATACTTAAAATCAAAATAAAAAAATAAAAATAACCACAGAAATACTAATTTATTCAACATATATCCATTTTGTCCTCTTTCTGAGTGCCAGGTTGTCCTACAGACAAAAACACGTCGACGAAGAAAATGCGACAGACACTATTACAGTATATATATATATATATATATATATATATATATATATATATATATATATATATATATATATATATATATATATATAATATATATATATATAATATATATACACATAAACACACACACACACACACTTAGGAGTACTGCAGTCGAAAGCACTAGACTGGATGTCAATTTGTCGCTGGCTGACCATACAGCGGTCTGTACCTTCGAAACAACAAAGTAAATAGCCAAGACTTCACTGCCTCCCTGCTATCTCCCATTTCCTTAAATTTCAAAGCACTTGCACACTCTCCAGTTAACCTATGTTGAATTTTACACAGGACTCCATTCACATGAACTCCTGCGGTTCTAAAATTTACAGAATCAAGCAAGCGTTGCTGTCGAAGGCTGGCCCTACTTAAGAAACCCTTAAATACCCAGCCTACCCACCAAACAGAATTCCCTCACTCCGAGGACAATAACCTCTACAGCTTCCATGAAGGACTTCTTGATTACCATGCAGGTGTCTACACTACAACTAGCGTGAGACGCTGAAGCAAGCTAACCGGATCTACAGACTTAAATTTATACTATATATTCTTCATTTCTTTGTTACGAATGCCATCTGTATTCAGCCTCATTCTTACAGGCTGCTTGCTATTTTTAACCCGCTTGTCCACGTGTAAGAATTCTGGTCTGTGGATGTTTTCGGTCAAGCAGATGCGATTTTGGCTTAAACTCTAGAGAATGTAGGAATATTATGATTAATAGCAATGTTAAAAAATTTGGATTATACTTTTTTGACGATTTTTTACATTCCTTCTATTTCCGGTTCCCAACTTGACCTAGAGGCACCGTCCGTTTTTCAAAAGGGGAAAGATAAACCGCATATGGAAAAGAAATAGAAAAATGGTAGCTGGGCAGACCCAACTACTCAATCTGAATCTTCAGGCCCTTCCAAGCTCGCAAAATTTGACCTATCGACTATATTCATAGAATATAATATACTTCTCAAACAATGTAAAAAAAAAATCATATATCGCTATGAATTAATTAGCATGTCTGTAAAATTTACAAAAAAATAACAACTGCATTATGATAGAATAACAGACTCCATCGGGCATTGCAGCTGATGGCATATGCGCAACTTGGTCACGTAAGCAAGGTCGAATGGCCATCTATGTCCCTCTTCCAAACCAATTTCAACAGACTGAGGCCTCTGGGGAGCACACAAAATATGCAATAAAGTGATCTCATTAAAGTATTAAACTAACTGAAAGAAATTGTGTTTCATATTCTAAATCATTCAGTGACGCTATTCACTTGACAATATATGTAAAAGACAAAAAAATTTTTTTAAATATTCTGCAAGTTGCCATGACGTATTATATATATATAATATTGTGATTCCCACCTAAAACACTATACATCATTGTTCAAAGAACGCAAACCTCCGTCAAGGCTAAGCAATCCACTTGTTCTGGCCCCCACCATAATCCATTATCCACATCCGGATCCACCCCTAACTCTATTGGCTAGTGTCCGATTACCTTCATCAAAGTTTTGCTAAAACAATAAAGCACGACTTATTACGTCATTCCACCAACAAAAGAAACAACCTAAAAACACAACCTCTTAGTGGTTACTAAAATATAAAATGAAGGAACGACTTTATAAATTATATATAATAAAAATAACACTTGGGCAATGAGATGTACGTCATCCCCTTTACCAACGTAAACAAAAACTCACACCAAACGCCTCTTTCTACAAAAAAAAACTTTCTTTTAACTAAATAACCGGCGTATATCGTTTCCCTCTCTGCAGGCGCTACAAACTGCTGCTCACTGCGAGGCAACATCTGGTCCGTTTTAAGAAAATTATACATCAATTATGCGAGCAAGCACAAAAGAAAATGCGAAGTATATACACGACCGGGCAGACTCCAGAGATCTCTGGGACGATTCCTAACTCTTAATCTCAAATTCTGTCCTTGGGAAAGCTGAAAGTGTCATTAAAAGTTACAGAAGTGCTGTGAGCCGCGTACACTGAACTTATTATTGTGAAGCATTGGGTTGGGATTTAATGAAAGGCTAAAAGAGGCAGAGCAAACAGCTCTCAGGCCGAATACTAACTGAAATCAAAATAAGTCTGAAATTAGATACGAAAGTTGTTACGTTAGTCTCACTTTGCTCTGGACTGCTATTTGGACTGCATCCAGAAGATTTTGTCGACTTGAGAATATATAAATCTTTCAGAAGACTATTCGGAATCAGAAGAGCGGACAGTGAGAAATTAATATCAATTAATACGAATTTTCATATGTAGCTGAAATAATGACAGAAGATGGCTTGGACATGTCCTTCGCACCACCCCTAGGAGAAACATACGGAATGGAATATAGAATTTTGGCCAGAGGCCAAGCGCTGGGACCTATCAGGTCATTCAGCGCTGAAAAGGAAATTGAGAGTAGTAAGGTTTTAAAAGTGTAACAGGAAGAAAACCTCAAAGTTGCACTATGACACAATTGTTAGGAAAGGGTGGAAAGTAAGATAAAAGAGAGAGAATATGAACGGAGGTACAGTAAAAGGAAAGAAAGGGGTTGCAGCTAGGGGACGAATGGACGCTGCGAAGATCCATAAGTAATGCCTACAGTGTACCGCGTGAGGTGCACTAATGACACTACCTGCCTAAGGGGAGAAAAGTACGTGACAGAGGGGCACCAGTAGAGTTCGAAGACCCACACCTACTTGAATGAGAACTATGAGAAAGGACGCTGAAGTCGAGTGGAGATCTGTGGAAGTGAAGCACATAAAAAAAAGTGGCGGAATTTCACAGAAAGTAGGCGTTGGAGGCCATGTTGATGATGATGATGATGATGATGATGATGATGAAAGCTCTGGGAATCTAATACACGCACTATCCACAAAAGCACGCCTCTGAGGATGATTAACGAGGATGTCTTCTCCACGATTACACACTAGATTACAAAGAATTTCAAAGTTACATGTCGCGACCATATGTCAAGTCGTTTATTAAAAGAACCCGCTGAAGGGCGATAAATTGGACAAGACGAGCACCGCGCTAAGAATTCATAATCTTATTTTCTTGAATTCCTGTCCGTTATCACGTACAGGAATTCTCTCTTAACAGTGAAAAGGACAGCAAGAAGAAGGGAGATTATCTCGTTTATTTATTTCTACCATATTCTCTTTCATCGAAGCCTTCCCCTGCTTTTACACTCCCATTCTTCAGTCTTGCTGTTCAACCTCTCCAACTGTCTCTTTTCACTTAGGCGCTGAATCGATGAAAGCGCCCCGGTGCTTGGTTTTACAGCTAGATTTTCAAAAACCGAATTAAGTCCATTATATTCCCTTCCATTCCAGACACTCCTTCCGTCCTTAATCCCTCTTCCAATTCCAGCCCCATACGTTTCTCTTGTCCCGATGGAAAATGGAGTGTAGTGATTATATATATATATGATTATATATATATATATATATATATATATATATATATATATATATATATATATATATATATATATATATATATATATATATATATACAATATCATATGGAACAGAAATAAATTTCTGACTCATATCGTGATCGAACCCAGGTCTTGCAATTGAAAGGCAAGGGCGCTGCCCACTCGGCCATACAAGTTGCCCTCAGGTTCCAACTTCTTTTTTGACTTGTGTGGCCTAGTGGGCAGCGCCCTTGGCTTTCAACTGAAAGTCCTGGGTTCGATCTTGATGTGAGTCAAAAAAAAAAAAAAAAAAAAAAAAATATATATATATATATATATATATATATATATATATATATATATATATATATATATATATATATATATATATATATAATATATATATATATATAATTATCTAATACGGAACTGAGAAACAAGGACAGAAAGAGAAGCCACGGAGAAGAGCGGCTTGCCGATCGAAGTACAAACGCCCCCCACGCCCCCCAGAGACCTGGGAGCGTTTCCCTCTTCCCTCCGCCTTCGTACGTAATCACTTTTGTGACCAGCCTTGACAGGCCCTTTCAAATATGTTTTTCTTGTCAAACACGTCTGCCTGTCGCGAGCTGTGTTTGTCCCGCTGAATATGCTACACCCCCGAGACCCGGATAAACATGGAGGCGTCCCTCCTGACGGGGGAGGGGGGGGGGGCCAAGCATCTTGGGGGGCCAGCATCTTGCAAGGGCTTGGAGATGACAGCCTCACATGATGTGATGGATGGACGAAATTCTAAGGAGAAGAGGAAGAAGAAGAAAAAAAATGGAGAAGACTTTTAGGTGTGCTGGGCTGTTCACAACCTGTTCTTCAGAATTCCCTGGTTTTCATCGTGTTATTTGATAGTTTTTAACTTATCGCTTGTTGCTTTAAATGCAGTTTCAATCGTCGAACGCACATCTTGAGTGTAACAGCATATGAGAGAGAGAGAGAGAGAGAGAGAGAGAGAGAGAGAGAGAGAGAGAGGAGAGAGAGAGAGATCTTGAGTATAGTAGCAATACTTCTAACTACCAGACATTTGAGAGAGAGAGAGAGAGAGAGAGAGAGAGAGAGAGAGAGAGAGAGAGAGAGAGAGAGAGAGAGAGAGAGATCTTGAGTATAATAGCAATAATTCTAACTACCAGACATTTGAGAGAGAGAGAGAGAGAGAGAGAGAGAGAGAGAGAGAGAGAGAGAGAGAGAGAGAGCAATAATTCTAACTACCGACATTTGAATGAGAGAGAGAGAGAGAGAGAGAGAGAGAGAGAGAGAGAGAGAGAGAGAGAGAGAGAGAGAGAGAGAACTCTTGAGTATAATAGCAATGCTTCTAACTATTAAACATCTATATGAGAGAGAGAGAGAGAGAGAGAGAGAGAGAGAGAGAGAGAGAGAGAGAGAGAGAGAGAAATAGTGGGACATCCTAAATTTAGCAAGGGAATGTAAGAAGATTCTTCAACAAACAAGAGTCTCTCAGAATCCATCCCGATAAGCTATGCTAGCCACAAAAGAATCGTCTAACCGCAGCGTAAATAAGATGGCTAGCATTGTTCACAATGCCGCTAATGAGTATCTGTTTGTACAGATGGGGCACTGATGGATATCCAACATTCGCCGGCCCCAAAATACTTTCCGAGGCGATTTAAATTATGACGGACTCGTGAATTTATTCAAGACTGTAGTAACTGCAGGATAATTCAGATTTCTGTCTGGAAGCTCTATCAGAATTCTAAAAATAACTAGGTGCGGTACACGAAAACAGAATATATGTTTGCGAGTGCATGTGAGGAGAGATATATTGGTGAAGCTAAAGTTACAAAAAACAATCATATGCAACAGTTAAAAAATTTTTTAAACTTTGTTTAGACAACTCAATCAAATTGGTCTGGGGCAAAGAGACCGTAGTCTGGGGTAACTTGTTTTCAGTCTACAAAGATCTGAGGCAGTTCAAAGCTTTGCAGCGACAAGCATTTACTGAAATAAACAAAACTTTCCCATAACAAATTCTAATACGTTTCCCTCATTTCAAAAATATAAAGTTTCCCTCATTTCAAAAATACAATTTAAATCAAGTTTCCCTCATTTCAAAAATATAATTTCAATCAAGTTTCCCTCATTTCAAAAATACAATTTCAATCAAGTTTCCCTCATTTCAAAAATATAATTTCAATCAAGATTCCCTCATTTCAAAAATACAATTTCAATCTAGTTTCCCTCATTTCAAAAATACAATTTCAATCAAGTTTCCCTCATTTCAAAAATACAATTTCAATCAAGTTTCCCTCATTTCAAAAATACAATTTCAATCTAGTTTCCCTCATTTCAAAAATACAATTTCAATCAAGTTTCCCTCATTTCAAAAATATAATTTCAACCAAGTTCCCCTCATTTCAAAAATACAATTTCAACCAAGTTTCCCTCATTTCAAAAATACAATTTCAATAAAGTTTCCCTCATTTCAAAAATACAATTTCAACCAAGTTTCCCTCATTTCAAAAATACAATTTCAATCAAGTTTCCCTCATTTCAAAAATATAATTTCAATCAAGTTTCCCTCATTTCAAAAATACAATTTCAATCAAGTTTCCCTCATTTCAAAAATATAATTTCAACAAAGTTTCCCTCATTTCAAAAATAGAATTTCAACCAAGTTTCCCCTCATTTCAAATATACAATTTCAATCAAGTTTCCCTCATTTCAAAAATATAATTTAAATCAAGTTTCCCTCATTTCAAAAATACAATTTCAATCAAGTTCCCCTCATTTCAAAAATACAATTTCAACCAAGTTCCCCTCATTTCAAAAATACAATTTCAACCAAGTTTCCCTCATTTCAAAAAAACAATTTCAATCAAGTTTCCCCTCATTTCAAAAATATAACTTCAATCTACGATTACGGTTCGCTACAACTAAAAGAGCTCACTAAGCCATGACTGTACTGAATCTTGTAAAAAGGGTTAGTCAGGGGGCAAGGCAACAGGACAACAAAAGTAGTAATAATGAGATGCAGCAGAGAAGCTAATAAACATTTTGATAGAGGCGAAACACAATCAAGAACACGCTTCAATGGCACGCTGCAAGAAATAACTCAAATTCTGATAACAAACATAAGGAGCTCTTGAGCCCAGGCTCAGATGCTCTTGTGATAGTAGGTAATTCGTGAAGATTTAGAGGGTCTGGGATGAAAAATAAAAACAAACAGATTATTGCGAGATGGTGAGGCTTGAGTGTGAGCATTAAACCAGAGAAAACTATTCTTATATACACAAAATATTTAATATCACATACACGTTTGACCTCATGATTTAAGAGCTTTAATTTAGACATCGGCCTCTGGCTAATTTTAGCCTGGTAAGTCCATTTTGCTAGGGATAAAAACCAAGTATGTATATATATATATATATATATATATATATATATATATATATATATATATATATATATATATATATATATATATATATATATATATATATATATGTGTGTGTGTGTGTGTGTGTATATGTATATATATGACTTGTGTGGCCTGGTTGGCAGCGCTCTGGCCTTTCATTTGAAAGACCTGGGTTCTGAGGCCGATGTGAGTCAGAAATTTATATATATATACATATATATATATATATATATATATATATATATATATATATATATATATATATATATATATATATATAATATAGATGTATCATATATATATATATATATATATATATGTATATATATATATGTGTGTGTATGTGGTGCGTTTGTTTGTTTGTGTGTTAAAAGCAAATTCATTACAACGATTTCCCAACAGACATGCTAAAACAAAGCAGGCACAAATTAAAATCTTAAACCAAACACGCCAACAGCTTCACAACAGACTTAAAAGACGACCAACGACAATCGTCTCAAAGCAGATAAAAGAAACAACACGAAATAACGCAACACAGAATTATCAGCTCATAGCAATGCAATTATTACCTGCCGAGAGATAATTATGCAAGATGCGGACGGTGTGCCGTGACGTACCTTTGCTCCATGAAATCCACCACCTGCAACGAAGAAAAATTATTGAAGTTATATTTGCATAAAGGTCCGGCTACATTAAGTCAACAACTGTTATTCTACTTGTATAATGACTAAAATAACATAGAAGATTTACATATATATTTTTTTTACATTAAAAATCCGGATGTGTTTAGTCAACATATGTTGCTCTGCTTGTATGTTGACTACTGTACTTATATACCTCATAACACATATACTAATATTGTTTTATATTGTAAGAAATATACGATTCAAATATATCTTTTACAATATATATATATATATATATATATATATATATATATATATATATAACTATATATATATATATACTATATATATACATACAAACATATATATATATATATATATATATATATATATATATATATATATATATATATATATATATATATATATATATATATATATATATATATATATTATTTCCATGTTAACCTGTAAATTATATTTGGTTTCATAAAACCTTCTAATGAAGTGGAACTTTGAAATAAGAATTCTGTTAATGCCGTTACGATCATTATACTTTTAACGTAAATATTACAACTCAAATTAAAAAAAAATTTAAAAAAATTACACCAAGTTTCCCAATCTACAGTGCAGACGCACGCCAACAATCACTAAGGAATCTGTTATTCTGTGTTGTACAGTGTAAAATAACGACCTTTTCGAAGTATTTCATGACCACTCGACTACATTCCACGCCCTATTAGGAGGAACACATCCAGAGAATGATACTGCATCCTATAATTAAAACAATATATATATAAACCAGACCATATTTTTAAAGCGTCAACACTCAAAGCAAATAGCTGCTATTCCGAACGTCATGTCACAATAAGAAAACTCGGCCGCAAAACTAAAACCTCCGTACAATTCAAAGAGAGAAAAAAAAGCGAGCATAATTCTGAGCAAGAAGCAAGTAAACAAACAATTCTTTTTGCCGGAAGTCGACCCCAAGGAGACCCTTCGTCTCAATACCAAAAGCATCCCGACGGCGGCGGGAGGCGGGCGTTGACAAACGCATCAGGTCGCAACAAAACAAAAACATTTCTGTTGTTGTTTACTGAGCCTGGTTCGTCTTGTTGTGCAAGGAGGATTCATTCTCTCTCTCTCTCTCTCTCTCTCTCTCTCTCTCTCTCTCTCTCTCTCTCTCTCTCTCTGAGAATGTCAAGGTTTCGGAGTGATGGGTAGGCAAAACAAAATATTCAGAATTCTGCTGTGCTTCGAGAGGGGACGATATTTCATTCATTATAAATAAATGCTTGCTTTGTTTCCAAATCGGAAAACAGTAATGTTGAAGCATTATAATTTGAAATTCTTAACAAATCTACTGAAACACTTAAGTACTAACTAAAAAGGCTTACGTTTAAAAACGAAAACAGTAAATAAGCAAGGAATTGCTTCCTTTCATGAGAGAAAAAACGCATACATTATCTATCGATCGACTAGTAAACCTTAAGACTTCATATAGATTTATATAGAAGTACAGTAAATCTATATAAAGCTATGAGCGAGGAGCAAAGGATAATCGTGTGTAATCATAGGGTGCTCGAATATATGAGAATAAAATCTAAATTATCTTGACAAAAGTTTGTTTTGCGACCAATCTCTGGAAACCCCCAAATTCCTTTGGCCTTCCTTGGTTAGTTCTGGAATAGGCACTGGCATTACAATTATCACCCATCCCGTCGCCATTCTAGAAACAAAATGAGCAACACTTCTCTTGTTCTAAAGGCTTTCTCTTGTTTGCTGTAATCATCTTAAGGTCGCCTACTGAACGGTATATCTGTTTAGTTTCTCTGCAGAAAATGAGAGAGTGAGAATTTTCTTATTTCTTCTAAATCTTCTAAATTTCGTTTGCTTGTCTAGACGCTTGATAAAATGAAAAACAGCTAACGAAGACAGAGGGCAGTAATAAAGAACTGTACAAGGTCAAGCAGGAATAAACAAAGTACAGTGTTCAATTGGAAAACATTAGCAGCCAAAAACGCTAAATAGTCTACAAAACACTTCTGCTTAAGCTGTCAGCCAATATAAATAAGCAAGCATATCATCATAGCGTATTCCTTGGCGACAATTTGTAAACCGCGGCCATGTTCTCTCTCTCTCTCTCTCTCTCTCTCTCTCTCTCTCTCATATATATTCAGAGGGTTCTGAGAACTCCAGTTTTCAGCAAGTGTTTTGGGGTGGAACCAGGTGCATGATTCAATGCTTTAGTTAACAGAGGTACAACTGTACAACTGTGTACTGGCGAACCGAATGTCCTAACTACAACACCATATAATTGTGTGTGTGTGTTGCGTGTGAACTGAATTACACACGAACGAAAATTACATTTCCGAGGCCAGAAAGCAGCGACATACACAAGGCGCGTTAAGTGGTCACAAAATAACACACTGCACTGATCTGACCTCCGCTCTTTATTGCGTCACTTGGCTGAGCGCTGGCTTCACCATTCTTAAGATACACCTGTACTAAGAATACCTCAAGTATACAAGAGTAATTCGGCGGAGTTTCAAGGAGGTTCTTTGCGTCAAGCGGCGTTGGATGATGATGATGATGATTTTTTTTATGATCTTGGGCTTCGTTTGCTTACTAAAATATAGATATGAGGCTAAGCCTAAGCTACGCTTGCATAAGTATACGGGGCTTACCTACATACTGTAATTTTATTACGAAAAAGGTGGATACAATTTTCACTAAATTTTACAACAGACAAAAGAGTAGGCTAAGTAAACAAAACTAAACCATCTATATCAAAGTAAGAACACTGGACTGAAAAAAAAATTATAATTTTAGCAAAAGTATGTCAATGCTAACTACACTTACAACAGGTTATATGCTACAAAAGGAACATAACAATTAAGAACAACGTTTGCAAGACAATCTGACGCCTTAAGCTTCTTTTTTTTCTATTCTAAACGTTTTCTAAGTTTAAGACTTGGCATCAGTTACCGTAGTAACAACTAACTGTAAACAGATTAGCGATAGCAAAATTCTGGCAATCAGTCAGGTCTACATCTTCCTTCCGGGAGGGTAACGAACCCCGGTGCCACCCCGTCCCCCGCCTCCCCGTCTCCTCTCTCTCTCTCTCTCTCTCTCTCTCTCTCTCTCTCTCTCTCTCTCTCTCTTTGGAGCTGGGACAAATATGAACGCTGATGTGACAGCCCCGTCGCTGCACGAAAAGAAATGTAAACAATCAAAATAATTATGGTAATGAGCCAAGTCCCCTTTTTTCTTGAGAGAGAGAGAGAGAGAGAGAGAGAGAGAGAGAGAGAGAGAGAGAGAGATGGGTTAACTAACACCACGACTTTGTCCATCAAAGCGATTAGCAGTAGCTAATTAGGAATTCTGGCGATCAGTCGAGCATAGCCATCTCTCTCTCTCTCTCTCTCTCTCTCTCTCTCTCTCTCTCTCTCTCTCTCTCTCTCCCAAGGTTAAGCACTAATGTTTTCCTTTAGGACAGACCAATGAAGAATCCACGCTGCTTGGCCTCCTCTCCCTCATAAACTTCGAGAGAGCCATTTACATTGACGGCAAGAACGAGGACCTCGTAGAGCGCAGTTGATGCAGCCATTCAAATACCACGAGTATTATTAGCACGAAGGTGACAGAAATGTTACGACCAATTGAAGCACAATAAGAATTCAGGACAAAGATACACGAGGAATAATGCGCACAAACATATTCTCTTTGGCTACGCTGCGATCATGAATATTTCTGCAAATCCATTATCTGAATAAATGCTTCATAAGCGATATTAAATAATAATTTTTTTTTTCTCTCTAGGCCACCACGTTCCATGTTTATTGTGATTTTATTCTTGTGATTTTATTCTGGGGAAATCAGGAAATCTTGTACCAAGCGGTTCGGTGACTTCTCTTCAATTTCTGTTTTCCCCGGGCTTTACGTTTACACTTTATATGCTATTAATTCATTCGATTCTTATTCAGCTCCCTGTGACTTTCATCGACGATGCGAAGAGTTACACAAAATAAATTTGTTTCAAGAGCTGACCGATGTAAGGTTAAAAGGCAGCCTTCGGGTCATGTAATTTAATCAAAAAAGGAAAAAAATTAAAATATTTATTACATATTTAGGGAATGCATGAGATGATTCTGAATTTTAAAAATCTCCTACTTATAGAATGATTACAGAAATGGAAATTTAAAAACCTCCTATAGAATGATTACAGAAATGGAAATTTAAAAATCTCCTACTTATAGAATGATTACGGAAATGGTAATAGTGTTTTCGACATCAGCAACTTTATAAATACATAAAATAAACTTGTGAATCAATAACTCTCTATGTCAATCATTTATGGAGTTTCCAAGGGCAGATGCCTGGCTTACTTAGTTTAGTAGAAAACCAAACAATATGAAGAACGTGACGTCACACTGAGATGTACGACGAGCTTTAAAGAATGTCCAGTAGCCAGTATGAAATGTTGATAACAAGTAATCATCTCTCTCTCTCTCTCTCTCTCTCTCTCTCTCTCTCTCTCTCTCTCTCTCTCTCTCTCTCTCTCTCATAAACTCCGAAAAACAATGGGACATAAAGCTACAGAACATTACGAGAGAAGGCAACAGTAGCGCTCTCTCTCTCTCTCTCTCTCTCTCTCTCTCTCTCTCTCTCTCTCTCTCTCTCTCACTTTTCGAAAACCTCTTATCCATCTATTTTAGCTTGGATTTGTATGCACTTGCAGTACATTCTCTCTCTCTCTCTCTCTCTCTCTCTCTCTCGACCTTGAACCTAATTGGAGGAATTTGCGAATTGGATATTGTCTTACACAGCAATGTCGCAAGAGTACTTGACTCGGTAAATCAACCGCAGACGCGCCTGAGCTACCAGTCTTACTGGCGTACAGTTAGCTACAGCCGCGCCTGATACCAAATCTTCGTTTAACTGTTCCCCCTTTCTAAATAATTTAAATTCATAAGCCATTTATTTATAAATTATTTCGTCACTGTTTTTCCTCCACCCCACCAAAACCTTTCCCTGAGCAAAGAGAAAAACAACTGCGTAAAAAAACCTTACCGCAGAGATGCATATCTCACGTCTTACAAGCACAATGAAACGCCCCCAAGTCGTGACAAAAGCAGAACAGAATTTCACAGTCGATAAACCCTCCGCGAAAGGATCTGGTAAAAGCACTTCATTAAGCATCTTTCTTATCTGGAAGGACTATAAATCACACTGTAGCAAGTGTGTGGCTGTAATGTTTTAACACTCAGATGCAGTAAAATGCAGTATAAACGTTGCGCCCGACATTTTTTAAAAGTCATGCGGACTCCTTATGACACTCATCAAGGCTAGTGCGCACTGCCCGTGATGGGATTCAGAGTCATGGAGCCGTTTCCCAAAAGATTTTCATCATATAAATTTCTTGTTGTTGTGTCTTCATAATTTAAGAAAAAAGGTATTACTCAAAATTCCAATGTCAAATAAGGTCGGTGTGTTTTCTTAAATAACTCGGAGAAATTTATGAATATAACTTACAATAACTTTCTTAAAATACAAAAATACAAATAATCTAGAATAACTCCCATCAATCTTAACAAAACTTTCCAAAACGTTATAAATAATTGTGCCATAGCTTACGGTACATACAGGAAACGTCAGTACATAATGGGCATTATTTCATAAAAAAAAAAAAAATAGATCAACCTTACAAAAAAATAGGAAATTAAAACTGAATTTCAGATTCTACTGTTGTAAAAACACAAGTTAATGAAAGATACGAATTATCTACCTCATATATGACAAGGCAATGACACTATTAAATAAGTAATAATGACACCCTATTTGTCTGTTACATATAAAAACTTATTAGTGGTTATCTGAGCCAAGAAAGGTCATGGCGACTTCAGATTTCACCAAAATGGCGCCTCCTGGTGAAATGATTCTGAAGTTATAATATTCATCGAGATCCCTTAGTGAGAAATATATAGATATATATATATATATATATATATATATATATATATATATATATAATGTATATATATAAGAAATTTTTATCACACCGTGATTTATATACAATCAAGAAGCTACAAATGTCGTTTAACATCTAATTCACGCTACTTGGGAGTGTCCCGATGAGGAATCATCACCGAAGGGGAATTTTTAAGTGATAAATGAATCGGTACCGCTGGGTCTCGATCCCTATGTATATATACATATATATATATATATATATATATATATATATATATATATATATATATATATATATATATATATATATATATATATATATATATATATATATATTATATAAACTAACTCACTAACTCAACAGCAAACTGCAATTAGAGAACTGTGTGAATCAATGGAATTCAGATCCAAATGTAATTCTAAGGAAGAGTTTGTTGTGATAGGTTACCATTTGCTGGTGAGCCTTGTAATATGGCCCTGCGAAGTGAGCAAAACTGTCAAAACTGCATCGCAAAGCTCTGATGTTGAAACTTCAAATTTATAATGTCACACTGTGCCACTTCAGTTGTTTAATCTTTTTTTTTTTATATATGCTTCGTGCAATTAGAATGTCTCCAGTATTTCATCATTAGCCCTCAAATGTCGTCTGCACGCCTTCATGTATTTTCCAGTGCCCACGCCCTCCAACTCCGCCCCCCCCCCATCTCCTCCCCTACCCAATACCCGCCAAGGACGAACGCTGTTTACCACGAGAATTTGCGTCATTTAATTTGACAAACAAAAACGTAAAAATTTACTTTAGGCTGCATCTCTCTTCTTCCAATGTCACGGGCTTTTAATTCTGATAAATGAAAACTTATGATGGTCATTAAATATATTTAGAATAATGTGTTTTATCAATATTGAGGATAATGTTTTATCAATATCGAGGCTAATGTGTTTTATCAATATCGAGACTAGTGTGTTTTATCAATCTCGAGAATAATGTTTTATCAATATCGGGAAAAATGTGTTTTATCAATATCGAGAATAATGTGTTTTATCAATATCGAGACTGATGTGTTTTATCAATATCGAGAATAATGTGTTTTATCAATATCGAGAATAACGTGTTTAATCAATATCTAGAATAATATGTTTTATCAATATCGAGAATAACGTGTTTAATCAATATCGAGAATAATATGTTTTATCAATGTCGAGAATATCGTGTTTTATCAATATCGAGACTAATGTGTTTTATCAATATCGAGACTAATGTGTTTTATCAATATCGAGAATAATGTGTTGTATCAATATAGAGAATAATGTGTTTTATCAATATCGGGAATGTGTTTTACCAATGTCGAGAATAACGTGTTTTATCAATACCGAGAATAATGTGTTTTATCAATACCGAAGATCTGAGCAGTCCTTGTATAATTTACTTTGGCAAAAAAGGCACAACTCCTACGAAATAAACCAAAGGCATCGAAGGTCTCCCAGTTGAGAAAAAAAAAAAGAGCAAAAGAAAAGCAACGTTTAACTGACAAAGTCAAGAGAATATTTAATGTGAACCGCACCCTGGTATTGTTAATTGGGATCTCTCTCTGGGTAATAATAAAGTGCTTAAAAATATCAACAGTATTATTGCAGTATTTTGTTCAATTCACAAAAACGCTGCCTTTTCCGACCAAATAAATCACTAAGGAGATTTAGGACTTTCGTTTTACTATATTCCCTCGTAGAATATAAATATATGTTCCCATGTAATGTTACAAAATGCAACTGCTCTAAAAAAAATGTACATCAAACGTAATTGTTCTTTTTAGAAAATAAAAATATTGTTCATGTGTGTATATATACTGTATAATTATATAATATAAACGCCACTGACTTAATAGGACCCATCATATATATATATATATATATATATATATATATATATATATATATATATATATATATATATATATATATATATATATATATATATATATATGTACATATGTATGTATATATACATATGTGTATATACATATATATATGTATATATATGGCTATTCCCGAATATTCCAAGAAAAAAGTGACTGCATTATAAACCACGTAAATAAACGCAAACATTCATATAA
This sequence comes from Macrobrachium rosenbergii, assembly GCF_040412425.1. Classification (NCBI taxonomy): domain Eukaryota; kingdom Metazoa; phylum Arthropoda; class Malacostraca; order Decapoda; family Palaemonidae; genus Macrobrachium; species Macrobrachium rosenbergii. The sequence continues at coordinate 5,031,703 of NC_089790.1, read as the reverse complement.
CATCTACAAATCCCATAAGGACATGTACTTAATAACTCATTTATATAAAAAAAGCATTTCCTCTATGAAATCCCATAGAATCCTTTAAAAGAAAAAAAAAGCTCTCTCACACAAACACACACAAACAAAAGGGTTACCGATAACCCTCTTTAAAAATTTAGTACAAACGCCCTATCCTGAACCGATAACTTACAATTTCATATTAAAACTGATATGCTAATATATAATCGCACATTCGTTTCCTATTCAGCGACCCTTGAAAATTGACCTTGGTGTATATAGATTCAAAGCATCAACGCAGTTTTTAACTAACTCTATATCCTTCTGTAAAAGCAATGCGCAGAGTAAATTTCCTATATATAAGAGCCCAAACAAACGCGTAATCTCCCAGCAGTGTCTTGGGAGTCATTTGAAACAAGTTAATTGCCTAATTCGCCCTGCAACATGCTATTCCTCTTTGCATATGGCCTTGGAAGAGATAAGTGCTCCTACTGTTGGGAGTTGACGTAAGTATAATATATATATATATATATATATATATATATATATATATATATATATATATATATATATGTGTGTGTGTGTATATATTATATATATACAGTACATAATATATATATATATATATATATATATATATATATATATATATATATATATATATATATATATATATATATATATATATATACAGCCACACACAATTTTTCTTTCTCCTTTTACTTGTTTAATAGGCCTAAAGTATAACTGATAACTGAAATGGCCTCTGTAATTAATCCTATACACCAACGTTAGCATAAATTTACACACATGATACATACATACATATATAGTTTGTGTGTATACTTAAACATATTTTCATATAAGTAAAAACATTAAAAACAAAATTATTTCTATTATACATGCAACGACGTCAAGAGAGATTGAGAGAGTGAGAGAGTGAGTGAGAGAATCCAAAACCCCACCCAAGGCCCCCAAAAAAAAACACACAAAACATCAGTTTCCCGTTTTCTATAGCGAGTAGCAGCGTCACCGAAAGCTAGCCGAGTCCGAGACCCGAAGCGAATCTGACTAAACTACAGACGAAGTGTCTGGGGAGGACAATAATTATCTGAATGAGTCCCGAGTAATTACCAGCCTTATTATTATAAGCTTCTGTGACTTTTATCTAAGGCCATCAGAGAGCGCTACACACAAAGGCTCTCCGCTTTGTGGAGAAGGACAATATAATCCCGTCGTAATCCTGCTCGTGAAAAAAAAGCGAAAACCCTCGTGTTCTGTAAACAGAAAGAAGGATTTGCGCCAGCAGCGAGAATCGTATTGCTATCAGAGTTAATGAGGCTTTGCTAGAGGATCCAACGGGTATGAAAGCAAGCATATTTTAAGTGAGACTTTTAGCATAATTCGCATCGCCGCAGTAATGGCTGACCGTAACAAAGCCTCGAGTGTGTTTATGAACAGATTATGGAAGTAAAAATGTGTGAAATAAAAACATCGACAAGCTTCTTAATATGGAAACATGAATTAAAAATAAAAACAGTGTTTATGAACAAATTATGGAAGTAAAAATGTTTGAGTTAAAAATATGGACAAGCTTCTTAATATGAAAACATGCATTAAAAATAAAAACAGTTCATGAATAAATTATGGAAATAAAAAAGTGTGAATTAAAAACATGGACAATCATCTTAATATGAAAACATGAAATAAAAATAAAAAGTTTATGAACAAATCATGGAAATAAAAATGTGTGAAGTAAAAACACGGACATGCTTCTAAATATGAAAACATGAATTAAAAATAAAAACACGAAAAAACAACTGAGAACAACATAAAGAAATGAACCAAGTATATACACCATAAAGTAAGCAAACAGCCCAAGCCAGCGTAAATAAGAGAAGCACAAACAGAAAGTAAAACTGAACGAGAGACACCAACGATGCCGAAATGCTGCTGATTAACCCTAACAAAGGCATCCGGGTGAATTATGACGAGGAGGAATTAACCACATGCAAAAAAATCTGAATAAAAATTCAATAAGGAAAAAGTAATTAATGATAACAAATTAAAGGAGCTCCTCACACATTCTTCCCATCATTCTCTTCACGGCGGACATGCACAAAACCTCCAGGGGAACGTAGAGAGATAATTTTACCTGTCGCTGGAGGGGAGAGCGGAGAAGGGAGACGGAGACGAGATGGGAGAGTGTTATCTTCTCATTAACTGGCGCCGTTCATCCTAGAAGCCAGTACATGCCTCCCCCCACCCCTGGGTCGCCAACAATGGCTAACCTCCTCCTCCTCCCCTCCCCTCCCCTGCCTCTCCCCTACAACACACCGACATAACCCTCCCCCCAAGGGCCGAAAACCTCGGAAAACCACGCATAGGCTCTCTCATCCGTTCGTGTATACGTCTCTCTCTCTCTCTCTCTCTCTCTCTCTCTCTCTCTCTCTCTCTCTCTCTCTCTGGAAAAGTTCCTCGTTGGACGAGTCGGTAGAGTTCTCGTCCAGCACTCTGCTAGGCCCGAATTCGAGTCTCAGGCCGACCAATGAAGAATTAGAGGAATTTATTTCTGGTGATAAAAATTCATTTCTCGCTATAATGTGGTTCGGACTCCACAATACGCTGTAGGTCCCGCTGCTAGGTAACCAATCGGTTCTTAGCCACGCAAAATAAGTCTAATCCTTCGGGCCAGCCCTAGGAACACTGTTAATCAGCTCAGTGGTCTGGTTAAACTAAGGTATACTTAAACTTCTCTCTGGAAAACCCATTCTCCCCTCCTCAGCCGGTGCACATACAAGCAACCGCTGCAAATACACGTATCAACAAACATCAACAAACATCCATAGTCATACATACTAGAAACATCTCTTTGACCTCGTCCCCAAATATCTTCAGCTTGTTCCCCGTTTCTTGACGCGCTAATTACAAAAATTATGATTTCCATATTGGGTTTCTCAAATCGAACATCGTGTAATTTCGTTCATGAGAGAGAGAGAGAGAGAGAGAGAGAGAGATTTTTATTCTTTAATTCTATTTTTTTTCTTACTATAATATTAATTTATTTGAAATTACGTCCTTTTTTTGAGAGAGAGAGAGAGAGAGAGAGAGAGAGAGAGAGAGAGAGAGAGAGAGAGAGAGAGAGAGAGAGAGAGAGAGTTTATTCTTTAATCCTATTTTCCTTCTTACTATATTATTAATTTATTTGAAATTGCATGATTTTTTCAGAGAGAGAGAGAGAGAGAGAGAGAGAGAGAGAGAGAGAGAGAGAGAGAGAGAGAGAGAGAGAGAGAGAGAGAGAGACTTTTTATTCTTTAATTCTATTTTCCTTCTTACTACATCATTAATTTATTTGAAATTACATGATTTTTTTGGAGTGGGGGGGGGGAGCTTACGGCTTCTGATAATAGAGGTCCTTCAGTTTTCCACTGATACTTCCAGTTCTTTGATAATTACGACCTTGAGCCAAGGTCACGAGTCAAAGGTCAAAAAAGTTCTTCAGTTAATGCACATGAACTATACTTCCAGGATATAAGCTTGAATGAATGCAACAAAGTTCCTAAACAGACTGAATCTCGAGTTCTTGAGGATCCCTTGGCTTAAGAAACAAACACACGAGTATCTCTGCCGGTTGGAGAACTGGGCTTTTACGAGAAATAAAAAATAAAACGCAGACCAACTACTAAAAGAGGTACCTGATAACGTGAAGTTAATTGGCCTTCGGTCGTCAAGTTGGGAGTACTTGTGTCCGAACAAGATATTAGTGGGGAACCTGTCCCGTCAAAAATGAAGACAATGTTACAGGAATCTGGCAACTACATCTTACTTATAGTGGACTAAGTGCATTACGTTGCATTACCTAGGTTAGATTATGTTATACTCAAATGCATTGTTCATTACCCGAACACTATAAGTTACACAAAAAATATAAGGATATTCACTGTGTTGCACATGGCACAATTATTACTATTAGTCAGAGCACATAAAGGGCCCTCTTGTGTACATTTCTGAAGAATATTACCCACACAAGCATGAACGCGCGTGCACATACAGTAGACACAAACAAGCACACACACACACACACACACATCACACCAATCACGAACTAGGTCCCAAAAGACTGAAAAGTACAGCTACGCCTGGAAATTCTTCGCTAAATACCAAACGAACCGCGCAACTGCAATCGAGGAAATCTAACAGCTCCGGTTACCATTACAATCTGTGAGACCCAACCTCCCCCCACAAAACACCCTGACACCGCCAGCTTTTCAAGAGCTCCCCTTAGGCTTGCATGATATTAACTGATAACAAGCCACAGCTGAGCTCTGGCTCACAGACAGACAAAATAGGATGTTTATCTTGCGTTGCAAAGCACTGACATTAGTGAGGATTACACAGGGGGATTGCCAATGATTAAACGTGTTGGCAAGGAGGTGATAGCTCTCTCTCTCTCTCTCTCTCTCTCTTTCTCTCTCTCTCTCTCTCTCTAAAGCTCCGAAATCAAGTTAGTTCAGTGGAAAAAAAAAAAAGGTTAAGATTCTACTTTGTCACCAGATCTTTTTTTATTTTTCACTCACAGGATTTTATTGTGCTAAGCTCCTAATGGGCAAAGAACAAGACTTTACGGAACGCTTAGCTATTTTACAATTGACTTTAAAAAAAATCCTATACAATGTTAACAAACGTCTGATAACTGGGAGAGCACAAGGCTTAGCTTGCTATTGATGGATACAATCAGGTCAGGAGTGTGTGTGTGTGTGTGTGTGTGTGTGTGTGTGTGTGTGTGTGTGTGTGTGTGTGTGTGTGTGTGTCTGGTACACTACAGTAAATTAACCACTGGCCGAGCCTGAATGATCCCCTTTATGTTATAGTTTTTCAATTAAATGTGTAACATCAGAATCTTTTTTTTTAAGGAATTACCATAAAAAAATATTGAGGATCTATGACCATAAAACTACAGAACTTAAACACTGTTTAGTATTTATATATAATAAAACTTTAACAAGGATTATTTTATACGGTCTATCTAGAATCTAGACTAAACCAGTGCAAGCCGAGATCCCTTAACAACTCGGTCTATCTCTTATCGCCATCTTGTGGTTTGCATATGTTTAGACGAATCATGGAACCGGATTCATCAGGATAAATATAAACTATTTTCTGATATCTTATAATTATCAGATGCTTATTCTGAAGATCTAATGAGAGAGAGAGAGAGAGAGAGAGAGAGAGAGAGAGAGAGAGAGAGAGAGAGAGAGATCGTTTTGATATTTGATGGCGGCATCATTTTACAGATCTGAAGAGAGAGAGAGAGAGAGAGAGAGAGAGAGAGAGGGGGCATTAAAATGACAAACGAATCATGGAACCGGATTCATCAGGGTAAATATAAACTTATTTTCTGATATCTTACAATGATCAGATGCTTATTTTACAGATCTAATAGAGAGAGAGAGAGAGAGAGAGAGAGAGAGAGAGAGAGAGAGAGAGAGAGAGAGAGAGAGATCTGATGGCATCATTTTGTAGATCTGATGAGAGAGAGAGAGAGAGAGAGAGAGAGAGAGAGAGAGAGAGAGAGAGGGGGGAGAGGGGGCATTAAAATGACAAACTGAGAAAACCCAAGAAGAACTGAAACTGAAAAGTGTGCAAAAGAAAATTATATAAGTTGAGACGTTTCCGAAAATAAACGTAATACACATCACAAGACGCTTTGAATAAGTCCTACATCCATCCTTTGACACTTCCAAGCATCTAACACACCCAAGAAAACTATTTCACAGCTTCACATCAAAGAGTGATAGAACTGGTACTGGACAGCGTGACACCTTAGCATAGTGTCACGTGCTTACTACAGGCACAATTCGTCCCTAGCTTGGCGAATTGGCTTAAGTCAGTTTTTCCCCATTCTGAGAAAATGGGCTTCAGAGATTCTGATATTATTCAGAGCTTCTAATTAGCCCATCTTTCGAGACCATTTGGTTTTCAAATGTGACAACACAGACGGCTGAAGTTTTGATATGTTATAGAGCATCAAAAACTGAGCCACTTTAGCTGGAAAACTCAAAAACACTTCCAAAACAGAAAGTTACTTCAGTTGGTCAAAACCGGGACGAACTGATCTAAAGAACTTGTGGAAGATGACGTAGAGGGAGATCTTCCAATAATAGTCTACAACGCTACATCATAACTGCCATGCCTGGGAAAGGTCATCACAACCTAAAAATCGTTTTGTCTACAAGAGGCAACAGGCATCTAGACACTAGATTTTTACTTTAATTGCACAACAGGCATCTAGACACTAGATTTTTACTTTAATTGCAAAGATGATTACACTCATGAAGGAAATTACAAAAAGTTCTAATTTAGCCGTGGTGAAGGAAAAGGAAGGGTAGAGCACTGGAGCACAAAAAAACACCAAGTTTAATGTTGTTCAGGCCTCAAGACTAGTTGCACCATCGCTATAATAACGTAGCTGAAGTAAAGCCTCTTCCAGATACTAAATATAAAACAATAAAGTTCACCCCACGATGAATTTCTAGGAAGCACATATAAACCAACTGACAACTTGATATTCAAGGAATCTTTTACTCGCAGTAACCGTGAAACCAAGTTTTTTATTTTGTTTTCTTGAATCATTTTGTAATCTCGCTCCTTTCTCAAGATCAAATTACAGAACAACCCTGATCAGTGTCTCTTGGAAACTTCCATCTTCCATTTCAGTTCCCGACCGAGGCCTCACCCCAATTGCTTGTTGGTTCCCGCGCGTTAAACGCGTGGGTGGCCTGGGGGACAAATTGCTGACGAGATAATGACACGTATCAGACTGAGGCCCTTATTCGCAATGCAAATGACGACAAAAATCCCACAATGCCTCGTAATGACTACCCACGTAAGGGAATGGTGCACTTAATATCCCACTTAACAGCAACAGACATAATTTCATTAGTTTTGGTTGCACTTTGTGGCGTCGTCACTGGAGCATGCTGGGACTTTGTGGCTGCTGCGAGGCCTCTAGTAGAGCCATAATGCATACAGAGACTTTTCAGCTTATTTATACACTACAATACTTTTCATGAAAAAATATTTAATCAAGAGTAAAAAAAATATAAACTCCTTTTTTCAAGCCTCTCGAGTCATAATGCATACAAAGATTTTTTCAGCTTATTTATACACTACAATACTTTTCACGAAAAAATATTTAATATTTAATCAAGAGTAAAAAAAATATAAACCCCCTTTTTTTCAAGCCTCTCGAGTCATAATGCATACAAATATTTTTTCAGCTTATTTATACACTGCAATACTTCTCCTGAAAAAAAATATTTAATCAAGAATAAAGAAAACATAAACCCCCCCTTTTTTTTTTTGTTAAAGCCTCTCGAGTCATAATGCATGCAGAGACTTTTTCAGTTCATTTATACACTACAATACTTCTCTTGAAAAACGTTTCATTAATATAGAATATAAAAAAATACAAAAACTTTTTTTTCAAACCTCGTAACTGCATTTACACACAAAAAACAAAGATTTTGGGGGCATTAAATACAAAAGGTTTATATTTTTTTTCTACGGGAATTAAAAATAAAAGGATAAGTCGGAATCAAAACGATCGTCATAGGGATTGGGACCTCTCCCCACCCTGGCTGTCGGCCTAAGAAACAGGAGATCAGCGCCTGCCCTATGAGCCTACAGACTCCCAAGATGACTTTAACTTTAACTAATAAACAAACCGGACACAAACACCATCTAGTCTACCCATGCCCATAAAACAGCCTCCAACCAGGAAGGGGCCAAGATTATTCCACTGAAAAACTAAGGATCAAAACAAAGTTCAAAACAAGAAAGAAAACTTATACTAAAAGGAAAAACAAAAACACCCACCGTAGGAACGAAAGCTTTCTAAAATACAGCGTTAAATACAGGGTTCATTTCCACCAAAAAAAAAAAAAAAAAAAAAAACAACGAAAATTATAAGCTATCGCATTATACGCTGTTATTTTACTTCGCTTTGTCTAAAACACAAATGCAAATGAGACGTTCGCTCTGGTGACAAAAACTTGAATGACTAAGTGTCATGTCTGCATACACTTAGCAGCAGAAGTGCATATACTTTAGCTGATGTGTTCAGAGCATACAATTTGTCAACAGTTTGTAAATATGCAATAAAAAAGCACATGCAGATGATCTTGCAACTTAGAAATATATAAAGTTCACTTTGGAATATATATACATATATATATACATATATTAAACATACATATAATGTATACTATATATATATATATATATATATATATATATATATATATATATATATATATATATATATATATATATAGTTATTTTACCTAACTGGGATATGGGAATACGGCTTCAGAGAAAAACCGATGATGCAATACCTGCCACGTGCATATTTTAAATACAAAAGTCAGGACAAGCCCGTGCCGAAATATTCCACAACTTTAGCTGCTCAATACACCTACACAGAAGTCTCATTAACAGCTCGTCTAACCTCTAAGCATACTGTGCTCCTACCTCTATCTTGCAGCCACACACAATCACCTCTTGGATGATGAGGCCATTCCTGCCCGTATAGCTCTTTCGACACCATAAGTATGTATGTATGTATGTGTATGTATATGTGTATATATATAATATATATATATATGTATGTATACATATATATATATATATATATATATATATATATATGTATGTATACATATATATATATATACTATATATATATATATATATATATATATATATATATATATATATATATATAGAGAGAGAGAGAGAGAGAGAGAGAGAGAGAGAGAGAGAGAGAGAGAGAGAGAGAGAGAGAGAGAGCAGTAACAGTAGTGGTGTATATATATATCCCACCAGCAATTCACATGCTTCCCCAGTACACAGACGAGATATGTTTATATATTCATGCATGCTTAATGGACACGCAAACGCGTTGGGATATACAAGAAAACATGGGTTTTTCAAAACAACAATAGCTGGTGATTTATCAGGCATCCTCATAAGGAAACCAAGATTCCACGATTCCGAAGAACAGGGAAGGGGCACTGATGCCGGGAATACACAAATATGAACATAATGATTAAACTTCGAGTTTTTAGTTTTCCGAAGAGGAAACTGTTGTGCCGGCTTTGTCTGTCCGGCCGCACTTTATTCTGTCCGCACTTTTTCTGCCCGCCCTCAGATCTTAAAGACTACTGAGGCTAGAGGGCTGCAAATTGGTATGTTGATCATCAACCCTCCAATCATCAAACATACCAAATTGCAGCCCTCTAGCCTCAGTAGTTTTTATTGTATTTAAGGTTAAAGTTAGTCACAACCGTGCCTCTGGCAACGATATAGGCCAGGCCACCACCGGGCCGTGGTTAAAGTTTCATGGGCTCACACAGCATTTACACCGAGACCACCGAAAGATGGATCCATTTTCGTGGCCTTGATTATACGAAGTACAGAAAACTCGATTGCGCCGAAGAAACTTCGGAACATCTTTTACTTTTTTTTTGTAAATCCAAAGGTATTCTGTTTCTCTCTACTTTCCTTTCTTTTTTTTTTCATTTTTTGTATATTGCATTATAGGGAAACGTGCTTTGGAAATTAACTGCCATTTTGGCTTGTTCTGCGAGAAAGATTGTCACTGTGAATAATAATAATAATAATAATAATAATAATAATAATAATAATAATAATAATAATAATAATAAAAAGGAGAAACGTATCTACAGTTATGTATAGAATCGTACAGATTCTCGAAAGATCTCTGTTTAACTTTATATAAACATATATATATATATATATATATATATATATATATATATATATATATATATATATATATATATATATATATATATATATATACATAACTGTAAATGTGTTTGTGTTTCTCCATTTCAAGACTCATGTTACTAAGAGTATTTTTAATAATAATAATAATAATAATAATAATAATAATAATAATAATAATAATAATAATAAGTACATGGATGCTTCTGCTTCAAGCAAAATTCCCACGGAAAATAAACAAACGAGAAGTTTGCAAAAGACACATTCACACTTCCTTTATTTTTTATTCTTCTGCACTGACCCAGCTTAGCTTCCTCGGTTTCTCCACCCCAAAAAAATAAAAATAAATAATAAAAAAAGAGGAAACGATGCTTGGGCTGTGCGAAAACAACAGACGAAGGGTGGGAACCCGAAATTCAATCCCCCAGGGGACTTCAGAGAGAGGGGGAGAGAGAGAGAAACAGTAGCAACAAACAAACGTTTTCTGACTGCGGAAAATCCTCAATTCTCCCATTTCTAAAACAGCTGAGTTAGAGGGGAGCTGGTTGTTGCGTTTTGCTCAATGTTATGCAAGCTGGTAGTGGCATATCTCTCGGAGGAAGCTGGTAGTGGAAACCTCTGGGGAAAGTTGGTTGTGGCATGTCTCTGGGAGGAAGCTGGTTATGGCATGTCTCTGGGAGGAAGCTGATTATGGCATGTCTCTGGGAGGAAGTGGAAGCTGGTTATGGCATGTCTCTGGGTGGAAGTATGGCATGTCTCTGGGGAAAGGAAGCTGGTAGTGGCATGTCTCTCGGAGGAAGCTGGTTATGGCAAATCTCTGGGAGGAAGCTGATTATGGCATGTCTCTGGGAGGAAGCTGGTTATGGCATGTCTCTGGGAGGAAGCTGGTTATGGCATGTCTCTGGGAGGAAGCTGGTTATGGCAAATCTCTGGGAGGAAGCTGGGTCTCTGGGAGGAAGCTGGTTATGGCATGTCTCTGGGAGGAAGCTGGTTATGGCATGTCTCTGGGAGGAAGCTGGTAGTGGCATGTCTCTGGGAGGAAGCCGGTTATGGCATGTCTCTGGGAGGAAGCTGGTTATGGCATGTCTCTGGGAGGAAGCTGGTAGTGGCATGTCTCTGGGAGGAAGCTGGTCATGGCATGTCTCTGGGAGGAAGCTGGTTGTGGGAAATCTCTGGGGAAAGAAAGCTGGTTGTGGCATGTCTCTGGGGAAAGGAAGCTGGTTATGGCATGCCTCTGGGGAAAGACAGCTGGTTGTGGCATGTCTCTGGGGAAAGGAGGCTGGTTATGACAAGTGTCCGGGGAAAGGAAGCTGGTTATGACTACATGATAAATTTTAATTAGTTACAGTCTATTTAGGACCAACTATTAATTGCTTACTCTACTCTGAAACTGAATAGTAGGTACTAACAATCTACTTTGGTATTAAATATTACTAGTTTATTATCTATTACAGAATAAATACTGACTGGTTATACTCTATTTGGGCATAAACTGGCTGTAGTATACTTTGGGATTAACTAATAACCGGTTACGGTCTCTCTTGTAATCAAATATTAAGTCTACTTTATGGTTAATTCTTAACCTAATTTACTGGAACTTTCAGATGTCATATAAACTGGCTGGCATTTGGCTTTACTTCACGTTTATATGGGTAATAAGATGCTCTAATTTTTGCCTTTGTTCATTAGCGAAAACCTCGTCCCTCGCCTCGGATACATATTATGCCTTCAACTTTTTCAGTAAACTAGAATTCTGTCCACTTACTACCATCTTACAGGATAGGGAACATTACTTTGGATGAAATCTTAACATTTAGTCCACTTTGGGATCGAGCCTTAAGGTATAGTCTGCTCTGGGATCAAAGTTGCCTTATAGTCTAAATTTGGGTAAAT
>NC_089790.1:5012500-5015000 GCF_040412425.1 Macrobrachium rosenbergii | reverse complement strand
AGTTTTCTGTACAGCCGCTACAGCGTATAATCAAGGCCATCGAAAATAGATCTATCTTTCGGTGATCTTGATATAATGCTGTATGAGCCGCCGCCCATGAAACTTTAACCATGGCCCGGTGGTGGCCTATCCTGTATCATTAACAGAAGCACGATTATGGTTAACTTTAACCTTAAATCAAATAAAAATATTGAGGCTAGAGGGCTGCAATTTGGCATGTTTGATAACTGGAGGGTGGATGATCAACATAGCAATTTGCAGCCCTCTAGCCTCAGTAGTTTTTAAGATCTGAGGACGGACAGAAAAAAAAGTGCTGACAGAAAAAGAGCGCATAAAATAAATTGCGGACGGACAGACAAAGCCGGCACAAAAGTTTTCTTTTACAGAAAACCAAAAATGTGCGACATGTCGCTTCCTTACCTCGCAATCTACGTGCTATGAAGAGAGCAACAGTTTTCAACTTGGAAGAAAAAAAAAACAGTCGAAGCAGCAATTAAAAGGTCGTTTTAAAGAGGAAATAAACCACTCGCAATGCAAGTGGATTAGTCCCAACAGGCGATAAAATGGTTACTTTTCGATATATATTTTCCTGGATTTCTTCTCCCGAACATTTGAGATTTTCTGCCAAATATTTTGGTTGTTGGGTAGATGGCAGCAGTTAGAAAAGTACCTTAATGAATTCTTAAAATTCATCAATTCATGATATTTTAATATCATTACTTGTTGAAAGAATATAAAAATTACCTGTCGCTGAAAAACACAAATCTTCTATCATCTTCTGACAACATTTGTAAAACTCATGGATTATTACTCAAACAATTTTTTGGGCCGGTAGATGGCAGCATTTATGACATTTATGAAATTTGTGACATTTTTCAACGTACTGAATCTCTCCTAACGCATTTCGGCTGCAGGACACAGCCCTATTTTTTCAAGAAGCACGAGTCAAGGGGCCTGAGAGGCCAACAGCGACCCCAACTAGAGATTAAGCTGAATGGAAAAAGAATACATATATATCAATGTATATATATATATCCATTATGTATAATCTATCTATCTATCTATCTATACATATAATATAAATATATATATATATATATATATATATATATATATATATATATATATATATATATATATATATATATATATATATATATATAATATAAATATATATATATATATATTTATATATATATATATATATATATATATATATATATATATATATATACACATATACAATATAAATATATATATATATATATATATATATATATATATATATATATATATATATATATATATATATACACATATATATATATATATACATACGGTCTCTTTCCACATAACGAAATGCCAGCATCTTACTAAGCAGACACAATAAAAATGGTCAAGGCCGAAATTCCTCTATTCACAGTTGTTTTCTTTTGTTTTCCCCCCGGGGCAAGGCCAGCCATAATGAGGTGTAAAGGCCCCTAAAAACAACAGGAGCTTGCTTTTGTAACACGATCGGTTGCAAGCGCATACACAGCTCACTGCAAGAGCTGAGCTGTGTCCGGGAGCGTTTGTTTCTTGATTTAAAGACGAAATACTGCTGGGAAAACAAAAGAAGCGCGGGGGGGGGGTAAGGAGGGGGAGGAGGAGGGGAAGGTTCCCGTCCGAGACAGACACTGAACACGTTTCATACGACTGAGTGATACGTGAATGAAACGATAATAAAATCGAATCTTTGTCAACAATTTACCACGTTCATAAAATGGAGAACCTTAATTACTTTTCAAATTCATCAATTTCATATGATTTTAACAATATATTTAAGCTGCCTGTGAAAAAATAATGTATAAAATACTCAACGTTGAAAAAAGTACCTTACTTCAATTTTAAATTCATCAATTTTTAATTATATCTTAATATATTGTAGCTACTTGTTGAAAGAATATAAAAAATAGTTTGTCGTTGAAAAACACAAATCTTCAATAGTAGTCGCCATGGTGCATTTAAAGCTTTTACTGAAAACAACAATAAATTATAACGCAAAGCATAATTTCAGATTAGCAAAACTGAACAAGTCCTCATTTGCATGATTCCTTACGACTATTTACTTTCAGAAGTCAGAAAAATTCCTTACAAAATAATTCTCATCCATGTAAATTTAAAGTCATTAATTACGAGATTCGTAACACGTGTTAAAAGATTTATATGTTCGTACAACAACTAAGGCATTCTTTCACAAGATGGAATTTTTAATGAACATAACAAGCGTCTGCCAAAACAGTTTAATCTTAAATTCCTTCGAAATTAAAAATGAAGTATAGCAGACTTTCCTGCCTAAGCAGTTACTACTTGCTATTCCACGAGGCTGGAGGTTGGGGGTGCCCTCTACCATTCCAGAGATGATGATTATCAAGAGCTAACATGAGGGACTTGGTGTTGCTATGCAAGGTGGTGCCTATGGAAAAAGTATATATGATCTCTCTCTCTCTCCCCCCCCCTC
>NC_089790.1:5005000-5007500 GCF_040412425.1 Macrobrachium rosenbergii | reverse complement strand
ACTTCAGAGAACACACCGACGAAGAGAGAGAGAGAGAGAGAGAGAGAGAGAGAGAGAGAGAGAGAGAGAGAGAGATATTTCAATGGTGATTCAGAGAAATCGTGACTTCAGAGAACACACCGACGAGAGAGAGAGAGAGAGAGAGAGAGAGAGAGAGAGAGAGAGAGAGAGAGAGATATTCCAATGGCGATTCACAGACATCGTGACTTCAGAAAACACACCGACACTTGTATAAGAACAGTAAAATAAATAAGGTAAAAGCATAAGTGTGCGTTTGTCGATATGAATCACTCCTTAGATTACGCGATTCTGCGAACGCAAGAACAACTGATTTCCGCATCATTTCTACCAATTCCCCCGATCTCCCATATTTACGAAGATTGTTTGTAATGAATATAAATTATTATCAAACGAGCGAAAGGCCATGTGCATGTATATATATAAACATATATATATTACATACATATGTGACTTATTACATATATATAATAAAAAAAAATTTTTCAAGTACAACAAACAACAATGATTAAATCAACCATAACTCAATAAAGGCTTAACATGCACTTGAGCTGACTTTCATAGCACAGAGGCTAAAACACAAAACATAACAGGAACCAATACATCTATCCAAATAAACGCGATGTGAACCCTTGTCTATACCCTGTCATGACTGCTACTGAAATCAATCCACTAGCGAAATTAACCAATACAAGGATCGCTGTTCATAACAGGAAAATATTCCTCCCTTGAAACGAACACCGTAGCGGTGTGTGTTTGGCTTAAAAATAATCCCGCTTCCTGCACAAAGTGTGGGATCATATTAGAGAGAGAGAGAGAGAGAGAGAGAGAGAGAGAGAGAGAGAGATTCTTTGGTTATTGTCTGAGGTTCAATATCATTTCCAATTATTTACAAGAGAGAGAGAGAGAGAGAGAGAGAGGCTTATTTTGGTTATCGTCAGTGATTCAATATCATTTCCAAGAATGATTTACAAGAGAGAGAGAGAGAGAGAGAGAGAGAGAGAGAGAGAGAGAGAGAGAGAGAGAGAGAGAGAGAGAGAGAGAGTGGCTTATTTTGGTTATCATCAGTGATACAAAATCATTTTCACCAAAAATTTACGAGAGAGAGAGAGAGAGAGAGAGAGAGAGAGAGAGAGAGAGAGAGAGAGAGAGAGAGAGAGAGAGAGAGAGAGAGAGAGAGAGAGACTGACTTTGGTTATCATCAATGATGAAAAAACATTTTCACTAAAAATTTACTTGAGAGAGAGAGAGAGAGAGAATTACGACCGTATAAGACCCACCTATGCCAAACGAAACGGAACTGATCAACCATGGAAAATCGTGTCAACAAACTGATGATTTTATATCTAGTGAGTTTATAACTATCATAAACTTCCCTGTCCTCATTTTCGGCGATCTTTTTGCTGACAACGAATTACCGTCACTCTCGCCTCTTCCTAATGAAGCCCTTCATCTATACTGACGCACCGAAAAATACAGAGCAAATAAATCTATGGGAAGATGTAAGTGCAACTTTCACAAACATCGTGGATATGAAGTAAAGCCTTACTTCAATTCTTTTAAAAGCAACATTTTTGACACTGTGAGATGGAAACTGATTTTCAACAGACATTTAAAAATGAGAAAACATTTTATTATTTCTGTGGCATTATAGCAACGTTCCGAGATATGGTATTAACCGAATCTTAATAAACAAATTTAACTAAGTTTCTAAGATAAACATGTTATTTGAACGACAAAAAAACTTTAAATATTTCGACACAAAAAAACTCTTAAAAAAAACAAGACCAACTCTCTTAATGAGAAACTACACCAAAACATCTCCCAATCTCCCATTCACCCTCAACACCTGTCTCCCAACAATAAATCAACTCTTTTATTCACATCACCTCAAAATAAAAAAAAAAAAAAAAAACGCGTCTCCCAAATCGAAGACTCCATGAATTATGGAACCAATACTTCACCTTCATTACCTCGCACTGGCAGAGATAGCGATCTCAGAACGACTGTTGATGTGCCACTCTCCCATCCGTCTTAATCGCCCTATAGGATTCGTGCTTCGGCATCGATAAGTGTTGCTTTTGCGCGTTCCTTTCGTTTGTGAATTTACGTAGTTTCTTATCGTTTGTGAATTTACGTAGTTTCTTTTGTGATCGTTTTCTTATCGTTTGTGAATTTACGTAGTTTCTTATCGTTTGTGAATTTATTTAGTTTCTTATCGTTTGCGAATTTATTTAGTTTCTTATCGGTTGTGAATTTATGTAGTAGTTTCTATTTGAATACGCTCGTTCACACACACACACACACACACATACAGGTACGAGTATATCTAAGTACATGTGCAGGTGAATTAAAAAATTAACACGCATGTTACAAACAATATATGCATACATACGTACAGTACTACATGCATACACACACACATAAATATAATTATTAATATACAGACATACATTGTCTATGTACGTATGGACAGACACAT
>NC_089790.1:4897500-5002500 GCF_040412425.1 Macrobrachium rosenbergii | reverse complement strand
AGAGAGAGAGAGAGAGAGAGAGTCTGTCGTAAACAGCACAACAATCCTAAACAGCATACCACGGGGATGCTTATCGACAGAACAATTCGCCGCAAAAAAAAACAACGAACAAGAAAGAGAGAGAACGCAAAAAAAAAAAAAAAAAAAAAAAAAAAGATCAACATCATCGCGATGCGAACGGACAGGAATAAAGCCGACTTGATGGATGGCGCCTACCAATCCAGGTGCGACTCTGTCCGACATGACAGCCAACAAAAGGTTAAAAGGGTCTTTTTCGACTTCCGCGATTACGTGGCTCCGTTTCTCCTGCAACATTTGGTCGCAGTTTTCTTTGTGATACGACGTTTACGAAACAGCTGTTCGTGAATTTAGGATAGTGCAATGCTACCTTAAAACAAGTGAAAATGCGCCGCTTTCTTTGGCGCAATCGAGTTTTCTGTACAACGTATAATGCTGTATGACACTCAGCCACGGCCTAGGAAACTATCAGCCGCGGTCCATGAAACTTTCAGCCACGGCCCGGTGGTGGCCTGTTCTATATCGTTGCCATACGCACGATCATGGCTAACTTTAACCTTAAAGAAAATCAATACTGAGGCTAGAGGGCTGCAAATGAAATTTTCTTCTCATTATTCGCGTAAAAGTGAAAGAAACAAGTAAAAAATGCGCCCAAGTTTCTTCGGCGCCATCGAGTTTTCTGTACAGCGTATAATGCTGTATGAAACTCTCAGCCGCGGCCCATGAAACTTTCACCCACGGCCCCGTGGTGGCATGTGTTGCTGGCACCTATAGCGATGCAACACGCACGATCGTGGCTAACTTTAACCTTAAATAAAATCAAAATTACTGAGGCTAGAGGGGTGCAATTTGGTATGTTTGATGATTGGAGCGTGAATGATCAACATACCACTTTGCAGCCCTCTAGCCTCAGTAGTTTTTAAGATCTGAGAGCGGACAGAAAAAAGTGCGGACGGGCAGACAAATAGCCATCTCGATAGTGTTCTTTTACAGAAAACTAAAACTTTGTTCCTCTGTCATAGTTAACCTCGATTATTTACTTAGCTTTTACTTATCTATTTCATCAAAGTTACTTCCTTGTCAAATCGATTTGCATTGCAATCTGACTCTAAATAATTCTCCAGCTTCAAATAAAGATCCATCTATTCTTGTCTAGTCTTGTACAGTGAGATGGTATCTTTACCGTATACTTTATATAAATAGAACAGAATAAAATATAGAATTTAGGCCTACGGCCAAGCTTTGGGACCTATGAGGACATTCAGCGCTGAAGGGGAAATTGACAGTAAGAAAGTTTGAAAGGTGTAGCAGGAGGAAAACCTCGCAGCTGCACTATGAAACAATTGTTAGAGAAGGTGGAAAGTCATATGGAAGAGAGAGAATATGAACGGAGGTACGGTAAAAGGAATGAAAGAGGTTGCAGCTAGGGACCGAAGGGACGCCGCGAAGACCCTCAAGTAATGCCTACAGTGCACCACGTGAGGTGCACTGATGGCAATACCACCCTACGGGGTTATGTGATAATAATAATTTCCCTTGAGTAAAAGAAGTTGCGCTTAAAATTCTTCATGTAATAAGAGTACACTGATAAGTACTAAGTCAACTGAAAGTTTAATGACACTAAATTCAAAACTGGCACAGTATTCACAAAATATAAAACAAAGAAAAATAATAAAAAAGATACCAAGGAAATAAATACTTTGCTGGGACTGCTGTTGATCGGCTGAATTTCACCAAATTTAATGTGGCTGAAGTAAGAGAGAATTTTAAGAACATAATGAATGGGACGATAGACCACTTCAATGGTCTTGCAACAAATCGCTTCAAGACAAACTTTTGAAATTTGAACTCGATAATGGACATGAAAGGCATTTTTATCAAAACTCTAATTAGTCAACTTATTTGCGGAAAAACATGTCACACTACCGTGTGTATATATATATATATATATATATATATATATATATATATATATATATATATATACACATAAACATAAATAAAATAATGGGGTGATGGACAGCTTCAAATGAAGATGTACTATCCTAAATATAAGGCTATTAGGCTTTCCTTGTTTCATTTATATGAGCGTTTTCAATCCTAAGATAGACAGATAGACAGACAGACAGACATTCAACACTGTTACGCAACAGCAATAATCATGGAAACAAAATCTCGTTCAACTCGACGAACCCACTAATACAATCATCACCTAAATAATGCATGACAGAAGTACGAAACTCGGACGAAAGACAAGCAAGGAAGCAAGCAAGCACTGACCAAAATAATAGAGTCGGCAGCAGAGTCAATCAAAACCTCGAGAGTTGCAAATGAGCAATCTGACTGTCAATCAGGGCCAGTCGATCTGCCAAACGATCGTCGAAGCCCCGAACCCGGACGCTGGTCTCGGCTCCGGAACGACAGTCCTAGCATAGTTCTCCATCCATCAAGTCGCGTCTTTAGGGTTAGCGGAGCCAGATGCGTCCCAGCGGGGGGACGGGACATCTCCCAAAACGCGGCTGCCGTCTGCGCTAAAAGCAGGACCTGGGTCCTGGCTGAAAGGCGCCGCGAGAAGAGAGAGAGAGAGAGAGATAATGCACTTGGGTCCTGCATCAGAAATGAACGTGGAGAACCGGTTTGGCGAAGGACCACCCCAGCTCAGAAATGTTTCGCTGGATCCGCGAGTTATGTTTTCAGACGGTTCTGAGAAAAACAAAGCTAGGCAAAAAAAAAAAAATGTATAATTCCAGACTTCCCCTCTGTAACAGTACACAAAATTTCTCAACTAGGTAAGGTGGTATGTTTCACCTTTCTTTTCAATCAGGGTTTTCATGGCCATCTCGGAAGTTGCAGAAGTTACGGTATTTTTTACTTTCACCTTCGTTTGCATGAGACATTCAGAGCTTTCCTTAACTGGACAGTTTTCACCTAACTTTCCGTATCCGCCTGCCTCAAAATAAAAAAAGAAAGTAGGTTTTATGCTCAATTATCAAAATATTCATGGCACCTAATAGTTATATCCATGTCTCATTCAGGTAATAACAAAATTCTGTAGCATAAACTTTATCCAATTCATATACTGAACGAAATCACAACGAACTTAAGTTAATGTGCAAGAGCCTCTGTAAAACCAAAGCCTAAATAATAGAAAAGAACAAGAGAAAATAGACCGAGTCTGAGAGAACAGAAGGAAAATAGAATTCGGTAAAGTTAAAAGTTAACACAAGAAAATACGTTAGACGATGGTCTATTTCTTGACGCAAAATAATTCCTAAAAATACTTACACCCTGATCGATAAATGAGGAGGAAGTCAGAACGGGTTAAAAGAACCATGAGGTGAATGCAGTGCTTGAAAGGAACAATCAGGAATATAGAACAGGCTAAGGACATGGATGAATAATGGTAATTGTTGAAAAAAATTTGAAGGAATGAAAGGACAGGACAACGGATCACAACAAAACATCAGGTATATATACCTCATGGAAGGTGGAATATGCTGTAGGGGAATTCCATAATCTGGCTGTACTGAGAAAAAAACTATTATAAATACTTTTCATTACAAGAGTTTGTCTTTTTTAACACACAAATATTAAAAAAGCAAGCATTTTATGCGAGATTTTCATCCGCCAAAAAATACGACAGCATTTACCCACAACCACTTTTCATTGGTTGAAAAATATATGGAATGGATGTGACTGGCCACTGAAATTGTGACGCCAGTCAAATGCGTCAGAATAATTATCATCAGACGGAGACGCGAGAGAAGCCCGAAGTTTAGTCTGGGAGCTGTCATCATATATCACAGAGAGGGCAGCCTTGACCATTTTAACTTTTACTTCCCCCAAATACAGTCGTTGTTGCTCCGTTAAAGTGATCGAGATTTTGCACAATACAGCCTCTTCATCATTGTACTCAATACAGCCTGTAACGGATCTTCCTTGTTTTTCAAGTTCAAATGTTTGCCTGTAACGGATCTTCCTTGTTGTTCATCAAGTTCAAAAGTTTGCCTGTAACCGATCTTCCTTGTTTTTTATAAAGTTCAAAAGTCTGCCTGTAATGGAGCTTCCTTTTTTTCATCAAGTTCAATAGTTTGCCTGTAATGGATCCTCCTTTTTTTTATCAAGTTCAAAAGTTTGCCTGTAACGGACCTTCCTTGTTTTTCATCAAGTTCAAAAGTTTGCCTGTAACGGACCTTCCTTGTTTTTCATCAAGTTCAAAAGTTTGCCTGTAACGGACCTTACTTGTTTTTCATCAAGTTCAAAAGCTTGCCTGTAACGGACCTTCCTTGTTTTTCATCAAGTTCAAAAGTTTGCCTGTAACGGCTCTTCCTTGTTTTTCATCAAGTTCAAAAGTTTATTCAAAGATATGTTAAGAATTAGAAATGTTTGTATTCCAGGTAAATGACTGTAACAAATTTCTAGTATACCGAGATTACTGGGAGATACAACTAAGGGTCCTCCTGATTAACGTTAATCCGAATTACATCTCATCCCAATAATCACTGTGGAATTTAACCTGACCCACTATCAGCTAATTCAGAATCGCAGAGTGGGACTTTCTTCCATTATCCGTTATCTGATTCATTCGCTAAGGGTCCAAGTTATTCGCATGGTAAAATGAACTCGATAATACGGGCTTATTTGTGGCTTCATAATTGAAAGTAAAAATTACAACATATGTAATTTTATATAAGAATGGACAGCAATCATGTTGTTATTTAATCGAGATGTCAACAGATCAATCAATGTGAACACTAATGGTTTATTTTAGCAATATGCTCGACATGAAATTTTCACGCCTGAGAAAGAGAGAGAGAGAGAGAGAGAGAGAGAGAGAGAGAGAGAGAGAGAGAGAGAGAGAGAGAGAGAGAGAGAGAGAGCAAAAGATAATTTTCTTATTTCCATTTTCTTGTATCGAACCCCGGGTATCTCCAAATCATCCCTATGGCAACATCCTAACCAAAATAATAATAATAATAATAATAATAATAATAATAATAATAATAATAATAATAATAATAATAATAAGTAAAGAACTAATCCCTTTCGACTCTCCCTGGCAGAGCTTTCGCCGATAAAGCATATCTGGGTGGATGCACCTGACAGTTCAAATTAACTGATAGGACAGGAACATGGAAGGTCTCGGCTAATCACCGGCGACTCGTAGCTCTAAGACAAATTCTTGAGAGATATGACACACCGTCAATTAAGATCGCTGTCGCCAAGAAAATCTGAAAATATTTCACGTGAAAAAAATTCTTCCTCATTCCCCTCATTATTGGAGATGTGGTCTACCTTCACTCTCTTTTTAGGAGAAAGCATCTATCATTCCCCTTTCTTTCAATATCTTGATCTCAAGAACATTTTTTACCTTTAATTTTTTAAAGCTATAAGAGAAACATTTACCGTTGCTCTTCCTATATCGACGAAAATATTCACTTGCTTTATTTTTCTACCGATACTGAACATTGAACTTCACTTTTTCAACCATTCCGATGCTGAAACATTGAAATATAAAAAGATCCGTCTTCACTCTTCCTCGAAGGTAGAAAACACTTATCTCCATTCTTCCTTGAAAGAGGAAAATACCACAATCTCTACTCTTCCTTGAAAGAGGAAAACTCTTATCCTCACTCTTCTTTGAAACGTAAAAAGCTTATATTTGCATTGTCGTCTTTCTACTAGACATGAATTCATTGACATTTTAAAATGGAAAACTTACTTTAACAGCCACAAATCATGCGAAGGTATACAGGGTATCCAAAAAATTATTGTACTACTTAAGAAAACCAAAAAGAAGACCCAACATATGACATTCCTCAAGAATCGCACATTTTGGTATCAGTTGAGAACACTCACATAAGCAGCCTTAAAGATCATGTGCTTAATATGCACATAAATAACACAACATGAACTTAGCATGAATACTGGGAGAAAGAAGAAGAAGAAGAAGAAGAAGAAGAAGAAGAAGAAGAAGAAGAAGAAGAGATGAGCGCCAAATACATTTGGACATCCGATAATTAATTGTTCGCTATCACAATGGTCCTTTCAAAACAAACAAGTCTTGATAACTTGAAGTGCCACTTATACAAAAGTTGATTATAATACACTGACCTACTACCTACTACGAACAGAAATAGTCGCGTAATCTAATAACAGTAACGCCTGGCTGGATGATGTCACTGACACGAATATGAGCAGATCACTCGATTTAGTACAATAATATTAATATACCTTGTGACGTCAAGAAATCACATGATAAGAAATGAGAAATGTAAGGAATGACTGACACCGTGCTTATTTATAAAAGAAAATAGTAATGCTATCTATAGGAAAATACAGAAACACTCACACACAAAACGTACCAATTCTTAAGGTATAATACTTGACATTTAAGTAAAAGCACTAACCCCATTCTGAATATATATATATATATATATATATATATATATATATATATATATATATATATATATATGTGTGTGTGTGTGTGTGTGTGTGTGTGTGTGTGTATGTGTGTGTGTGTGTGTGTGTGTATGTATGAAATTTTTATCACACTGTGATTTATATACAATCATGAAGCTACAAATGTGGTTTAATATCAAATTCACGCTACTTCGGGAATATCCCCGATGGAGAATTTTCACCGATGGCTCAGTGGGTAGACCGTCGACTGGAGTTGTTGGAAAGTAACTGCGTCGAGGGATCGAGACCCGGCAGTACTGATCCATTTATCACTTATAAATTCCCCTTCGGTGATAATTCCCCATCGGGGATATTCCCAAGTAGCATGAATTTGATATTAAACAACATTTGTAGCTTCATGATTGTATGTATATATATATATATATATATATATATATATATATATATATATATATATATATATATATATATATATATGCATTTATATATATATATACAATGCAATAAATTCTATACGATCACAAAACGTATGTGAAATATGAAGTCACCAATAAACGGGGATGGGTGCTGGGTCCTATATACCCCCAAACATTAAATCAATACATTCCTTCAATTAAAATGCCAGCCATGGAACACTCATAGTCACACTTGCAAGTAACACTCACTACGCACATAGTATTCGATGGAGACATGTCAAAAGCGGGAAAATTTCATCAAGGAAAATGTAAATGATAAAACAAAATCACATCCATACGAAGCTCACCAACATATACATGTAAACGCTTCCATCACAAAAACATCTCAGACATTCAATCAACCATTCGTATAAAAATCCTCATCAACAGAGACAGTAGCCTGCCTTTTAATAATAAAATCTTAATGGCCTTGCTAGCTGCAGATATGTAACCATACTGTAGACTTTAGGCCCTGAATATAAATGCTAAAAGTTATTATTAAGTCATTTAATACCAATAAGCAATTTCTTTTATGACGCAACTTCGGAATAAGGAAAAGACTAAGTCACCGTCACAATCTACAACGCTGAACGTAACAAAATGTGAATGCTCTATTATGGTGAAAATCCTCATCAAAAAATAAAAATTAAATAAGTACTCATGGACCACGAACGTACCAAGAGACATGTAACCCCAAACAGTGGAAAAAAAAATGGCCAATATTTGAAAAAAAAAAATTTTTTTACCTTGTCTGCCAATGTATACAGAAACCTTTGTCCATGGCTCTTGAAAATTGGAAATAGGAAAGAAAATACGTTATATAAATACGTGCCGTTAAATATTTATAATATCCTCTCGCCAACATAACTATCATTTACGAATTGACTCCGAAAAGCAACACTGCAGAAGGCCCTTCACATCCATTTTTATACCCCAGTTACTGTTCGTGAACTATATAGGCTACAACCTTATCTTCAATCCATCAACGCTTTTTACCTACACAATGACATTCACTTCATCGATAATACCATTCGTTGTTTAAATACCTGTTTCAGCGCTATATGCATCTGTAAATATAATGGAAATGTCTTCCTAGCAGTACTGCATAAATCGACGTCATATTTTATGAACAACGATGCATGCAAAAGCATCATGTAACTATGCTATAGTATCTACTTTCCATATTGGCTGCCAGATTATCTATTCATTAGGCTTTGATCCCACGTGCATTCATTTCACTTCCAATCTTTCTCTGCTCATTTGTTCCAGACATGCATTCAACAACGTACAAGCGTACCAGGCAAATCAACACGCATTTGTTCCTTACGAGTATATGCAAACTTTTATTAAATAACCAACATAATCATCGTCATCTCAGCTAGGGTCGATACACTCTCGCAAGATCCAGACAGACTAAAAAGTCTATTAGCAGACCAGTTATGAATTCATGATGAGCATTTACATAATCGCAAACCAGTAACTGAGAGTACAATTTACAATTCACTTCATGCTGTAACCAGGTACCAGCGACGCAGTGACAGGAAAAATAAATTTCATTTAGCAATGGCACAACTTGTTAACATAATTTTTCTCTCTATATGCATGATGACATATTAGAAATTATTGAGTTAAATAGTGACTGAAAAATGCGATGTATATTTCAGCAATCACAAGTAAATTACGACAGTTTACTTATATTTTTCTACTTTTATTTTTATTTGTTTTTATTTCTCATTTATATTTACTTCAATATATCTATTTCCATTTATTTTTATTAAAATTCTTATTTTCTTTCAGTTTTTCACTGAACCTAGGTAAAAGTAAGTTTCTCTCTCTCTCTCTCTCTCTCTCTCTCTCTCTCTCTCTCTCTCTCTCTCTCTCTCAGCAAACGTGCTGATATATTTACCATTTAATTTCTCAAACAAAGCTCTCTTACACCTTGAACACTTTTACTGCACCTTCAAAGTTAAAAACAGGACGACTTGGTGTCGGTGAAGTGCCAAAGTTGCAACCTGAAATCAACATACTTCAGCACTTTCAAAGACCATTAGGGTTCGCTTTCGCACGGCTGCGAGTGAAGGAGATTCGTTCACAGAACAAAGATTAATTTAATATGGCAAAATAATACTGAAGTCAAAAGAGAACAATGGGTATAGATGGTAGAATAAACAAAGGGGGTTAACTAAGATACAGCGCAGTACTTTAGCAGAGGGGCGTATAAACTATCGTATTTTTTAACTAATTAAGACTGTGAACCGCAATTTTTTAACTAATTAAGACTGTGAACCGCAATTTTTTTAACTAATTAGACTGTGAACTGCAATTTTTTTAACTAATTAGGACTGTGAACCGCAATTTTTTAACTAATCAAGACTGTGAACCGCAATTTTTTTTAACTAATTAGGACTGTGAACCGCAATTTTTTTTAACTAATTAAGACTGTGAACCGCAATTTTTTTTAACTAATTAAGACTGTGAACCGCAATTTTTTTTAACTAATTAGGACTGTGAACCGCAATTTTTTTTTAACTAATTAAGACTGTGAACCGCAATTTTTTTTAACTAATTAAGACAGTGAACCGCAATTTTTTAACTAATTAAGACTGTGAACCGCAATTTTTTTAACTAATTAAGACTGTGAACCATAATTTAGATCTGTCATCGTACCATGTTAAGTATATAATTATGCAAGCGCACATACACATACACACATATACATAAAAATTCTCTAAACTCCGTTTGAATTTACTTGACAATATTTCTATTACATATCTGCTGTTTTATCATGAAACCAGACAGCCCGAATTTCATATAATAATCATAACTAATCAACTCTCTCTTAAACATCGGCCCTCAAGATATCTGTTCCGACCAAATAAAACTAGCGTGTACATTCTCTCCTCAAAAATTCACGAGTCTAAGAAAAAAAAAAAAAACCTTGAAATTATAAGATCGTTTCTTACGGGAGTCCTCAACAGTGTTTAAAATTCTACACTTGTCAGGGAGACTTGAGGTCCACGAACAGAGCTTGAATTACTGGCCCACAATACTAAGTTACTGACAGGTGGCAGTGGACAGGTGTGTCGATCTGACATTCCACTGAAAGCTGAACTGGATGTCAATGAAAATACATGCAGAGTCAATCTGAGAGAGAGAGAGAGAGAGAGAGAGAGAGAGAGAGAGAGAGAGAGAGAGAGAGAGAGAGAGAGAGAGAGAGAGAGAGAGATTTGTACTGCTTCAGACACAACTGAATGATGAGAGATTGCAAGAACCAGTCACAGTATTATTATTCTTGAGAGAGAGAGAGAGAGAGAGAGAGAGAGAGAGAGAGAGAGAGAGAGAGAGAGAGAGAGAGAGAGAGAAATTTATACTGCTTCAGGCACGTAACTGAATGATGCGATGGGGACTGCATTTTTCACTCTGTCAACAATCAGTTTTATTGAGTCCAAAGTGACCAAACTACTTCATTACAATCACAACAATCAGCAAATAATTGAATCATAAAATTTGGTATCTTCATCATCATTAGCTCTGCAAATCTGTATCTACATATTTTCTTAGTCTTTCCTTATCGACAACTTTATTCGTTATCAAATATTCGCCGTGAAGTACTTTTACCGTCCTGATGAAGAAATCATCACTCGGATTTCTAATAAGAAATAAACCCATACCCAGCGTTAAATACTTTAAGAGTGAGTCATTCTTGAGAGTCGACTCGATATATTAATTAGGCCTATTCTTCGAAATCAGTACGAGTTCTTTGCAATATCAACGCACTCATCAGTAATAAATTAATATCCGTACTATTCACTGTCATCAATAATGAATTAATATCTTTACTAGTCTACCCCAAAGCCAAATCAGTCCTTCAAAAGAAGGCATCACGGTGACCCCATATAAAAATGGGAAGACTATTTACCAAACAAAATTAGAGAGCAGGTATTAAATCCTATCTCTGCTGTTACAGCTTACATCTGGGCAAGCACTGGAGAACGCCACCGTTCAATAATTGACCCTACAATAAACCTGCACTGAATTGCAAGGTGCCTTGTTTGCCTTCATCAGATTAAAAACGTCAAATAAATATTGCCACGAGGCTCTTACACGGCTGCCCGTTTTGCTGGTGAATGGGTTACATACATCCGCTTAGGGTAAGGTTACAAACCGGGTTTGCGTGATAGCAATTCCCAATCGATAATGAGAGGCTAATCGTGGGATCATTCTCTCTCTCTCTCTCTCTCTCTCTCTCTCTCTCTCTCTCTCTCTCTCTCTCTCTCTAGGGGTAATTATCACTCGATATTAAAACATTAACTATAGCAATACATCCTTCTGGGCAAAAAGAAAATCCATAACATTTATATAAAATACGCCGGATTGTAACATGAACTAAATATCTGAATAATAATAACCTATCTTTCAAAACATGAAGATTAAAGTTAATTAACCATAACTGTAGGCATAGATTTATGTAGAATATCACATACACACACACACACACACACACACACACACACACACATATATATATATATATATATATATATATATATATATATAAATATATATATATATATATATATATGCATAATAAAAACCTATCTTTCAAAACACGAAGATCAAAGTTAATTAATCCCAATTGTAGGCATACATTTATGTAGAATAGCATATACATATATATACATATATATATACAGTGTATATATATATGTATATACATATATACATATATATATATACACTGTATATGTATATATATAAAATATATATATGTATATGGATAATATACATATATGTGTATGTATATTATTAGTGCATCATGTACGAATACACATACACCAAATTTCTAACGTTTCTGGTCCTAAAAATTTACACACAAGACGATGCTTCACACTAACAAGGTCTGGCCCACATGAAATATGAAAAATTGAAAAAGAAGAGGCCGCGCAGAACAGACGCGCATACAAAGGTTGGGTAAAGGGACTGTGCTGTCCACATGGAAGGAACACACCCACCCTTTTTGCAGCCCAGTCACAGTCTAGTGATCCACAATGCCACCTAACAGGATATGTCCATTACCAACAGACCAACCGGTCACGCCGAGATGAGCTCCCTTCAAATGAAAAAGTAAGGGATGAACCTGTTCGAAGTGAAAGCTACAGAAAAAAATTATATATATATATATATATATATATATATATATATATATATATATATATATATATATATATATATATATATATATATATATAATCATATAATTGTGTAACATAAATAAATTTCCGATATATATATAACCCATGTCTTTCAACTGAAAGGCATATATATCCACTAGGATATATATAATCAAATGCTGTCAATTGGGTCATTGCCGAGTCGGGAAGTTGGGGAAAACACATCGCTGGATGCAAGCAGGTCTTTCAACAGGTAATTCAAGGGTGCAGTTGCCACAGGTTCCAATTCGAATTGAAATGGCCTAGTGGAATTGGGCCTCATTTCAACTGAAAGACCTGGGATCCTGATTGAGTCAAAATTTATATGGTATGCAAGCAGTTAGCTTGCCCAGGTATATATCCCCTATATATAGTATGCTCTCAGGTTCCATACTATATTTTAGACTTGTATATATATATATATATATATATATATTATCAATTGAAATACCTATATTATATCCTGATATGAGTATATATATATATATATATATATATATATATATATATATATATATATATATATATATATATATATATATATATATATATATATATATATATATTATATTTACCAAACTGCGTTCGAAGATTCCGTAGTCTGAAACTTCAGAACATTCGATATGAATAACAACTTGAGATTCTGAGTCAAAACTAAGCAGGTCATTTAAATAGGTGTTTGCAGTTTTAACTGACCACCCTCCGAGGATCACTAAGCACTAACGTTCCCCTTAACATATCCTGCCAACGCAACCTAAGCACCCTTTACCTACCCACCTCAATTTGCAATACCGGTGCGTCTCGACGACGGGCATTCAGGCGTTCATTGTATTATTAATAGGCCGGTGTGATTCCCACCAACGTATCAAGATATAATTTTAGGGAATTTTTATCCTTGAAAAATTTGCTTTTAATAATTACCACACTAATACAAAACTGATTAATTCGTGATCGTCTCAATCATGCAACATATACCTCTATTATCATGGCCGCAGTTTTTCCTAATCTAAAAGAAATGCAGAGACGATCTTCAATTACAAAATAATTGCAAAAGTTACATTCTTCATATAAATACTACTGAATGCTGGTACTCCTGCAGCCTGTTGCCATACAGAGGTCCAACTTAATTTCAATCATGTCAATTAATTCCATTTTTGTTCTGCAATTTGATGACACGCCATTTCCAAATTCAAAATTACGTAATGTAATATTTTGTGCAAGGATCGAATTCTATATAAAAAAACCATTATCTCGGGCAGATAATTCACCACAGACGCCCATCCTTCAAGACGAATGTCTAAAGCTGCTGATCTTAATATTTATATTATATTAAGATATATAAAACCCTACGACACACAGACACTTTAAGTATATGGTGCAAATACACAATACAATAAACATACCACAAGTACATACAAATAGATCTGAAATGAAACGTTAAAGAAACTGTTTTATATTAAGTTTCTTCAGTTATGGCTGAAGATCTCAGCCTCATAAATTGTCTACAATCTAATTGCAACCCCGATAACTCTCTCTCTCTCTCTCTCAAATTTCTACATGCTAAGTAACTTACAGAAAAATAAATCCGAAAATTCATAAGTCTCTTTGCTTCAAAAACATCTGACGAAATTCAACGGTTCATATGTTCAAAAGCACGGTGCTCAGAGGTTTTCAAAACCCGTTAACCACGGTTTTTGGAATTTAGTGAAATATAAAAGCAAAAAACCTCACAAATACATTTCCATTTCTGGTTTGTATTCATTTTTTTTATGTTACTGTAAGCTGCTAGGCATGATGCAGATGGAATGCGGTGCTGTTTATTTACTGCCTCACAACCGATCATACCACGAGTTCGATCTCCAACAAGGGTGGGGACGCTTCCGTAATAAAAAAAAAAAAAAAAAAAGTACGCCTCTACTGATTAGGCTACATAGTTAATAAGGTGCTAGGTCGCTAATCGTCGTGGACCTAATGGGGGGAAGGGGGGGAGATAAGAGTAATAGAAGCAAGAGATCAATATCCCCGTTGTAATTTATACCACCATATTGAAGACGAGGCCTCGACGAAGTAATCCTCTCTCTCTCTCTCTCTCTCTCTCTCTCTCTGTTTGTGAGTCAGGGTAGCCGATTACTTTCTTCTTCTCGAAGATACATTTTTTTTTTTTTCAGGGCATGTCTGACCACCCTCTAGATGCCCGGCGACTCGGGCACGTACCCTGATTACTCATTCTCGATTGTTACAGTACAACCTTCCCGTATCCTGTTACAGGAGTCGAAGACAGATAACAGATTGATTGACTGTCTAGCCCCCAAAGGCGGCCCCCCTCCTCCCCCCCAACACATCATTGTGGCCGTGGAAGATAAAAGGAAAAGGGAGAGAGAGAGAAAGAGAGAGGGTCCTTTCTCTCAACCGAATGGAATAGGGTTGAATGGCTGATGAAAGAATTCCTGATCGAGGGATTATGATGGAGGGGGCCATGTTATCTCTCTCTCTCTCTCTCTCTCTCTCTCTCTCTCTCTCTCTCTCTCTCTCTCTCTCTCTCTCTCTCTCTCGGGGATGGCGGCTTCACTGGCCATTCCGACAGGAGATGGGGTTACAAGGTCTTCGTTTTTTACTGTCTAAAAGTCTACAAGAGGTTGTACCGTAGGACCTCCTCTCCCTCCATGAGGTTTGCGGTTGGATGACTTCGACGGGCACATACGTGACTGCGACAGAGAGAGAGAGAGAGAGAGAGAGAGAGAGAGAGAGAGAGAGAGAGAGAGAGAGAGAGAGAGTTATCATGTGGAAAAGACGGGTTGTCTCGCCCAAGTCTGCCCGTTTTGTTGACGTGTTACTTTTTTCTATCTCTCTCTCTCTCTCTCTCTCTCTCTCTCTCTCTCTCTCTCTTTTCCAGCCCAGGCTGGGAAGCACTATAGTCGACTGACTACCAGCTACAAAAAACCAATGCTTAAAAGTGAACATAGGCATGGTAATAAACCAAATGTTCCTAGTTAGTTATGTTCTCGCCAGGGATTCGAACCGGTTTTCTTACCAGTCAAAGGAAGAGACAATGACCGGATTGGAAGTAAACGTGACTTATAAACTTACAGTCCAAAATCTGAACTGTAGCAGTAAAGTCTTTAGTATTTTTGGAAGCTCTTGAAAATATAATGCTGTAGAAGTTACAAGCATAAAACATCAAAAACTTATTGTAAAGCTGCTGACGTCAGCTCTTCGGAACACTGCCCTCCTAATTTCATCTCAAAATGGAAAATAATTTTTCATAATTTCTATTCTTATTAGCAATGACTGACTGACTTATGGCAAACAAAACTGGCGTCACAATATCTAGGTTACTGACGCCGGTTATCTTATCAGCACGTTTTGAAAATCTCAGTTTTGTTCCGTAATTCAAACCCTTGAAATCTGATCATGCCTGGGGACGTTTGCCGATATAACATGAGCTAACAATTCAAGTTATAACATCAGGCTTTCATTGTCTTACCACAAACCACTCTATATATAGTCTCTTGGGTACAACAATGAACAATAAGCAGTATTCAAAAATCATACAATGAGCTAAAAGCTCCAGCTATGGTTTTTATCTTTCATTGTCTTACCACAAACCACTCTAGTCCCTTGGGTACAACAATGAACAATAAGCAGTATCTAAAAATCACACAATAAGCTAAAAGCTCCAGCTATGGTTATTTAGCTTTCACCGTCTTACCACAAACCACTCTAGTCCCTTGGGCACAGCAATGAACAATAAGACCGGGTATCCAAAAATCCCCAAAACCAAGAATCTCCATTAACATGCAAACCCCGAAACACCAACGACTGCATCACGGCTCTGTGCACTTTGGTACCTCGGGGCACTGGGGGGGCTTGTCTGCTGACGTCTGCCTCGGAAGCGGTGAAGTGTGTCGCTCCACGACCAAAGTACCTTCAGGCGTCGAGGACTCGTCGGCCGTCGGGGCCGGAAGCGCTGAGGTGTGTCGCTTCCCAACAAAGGCGACCTCCATCAGACGGCTGAGACGCCGTCAGAAGTACTACTCGACCACTGACTTTTTTGTTCTGATGTCCACCATGCAGAGAGAGAGAGAGAGAGAGAGAGAGAGAGAGAGAGAGAAGTGAATGTGCACATTCAATGTGAATTTATACCAGTTTCATGAGAGAGAGAGAGAGAGAGAGAGAGAGAGAGAGAGAGAGGCAAAGCAATGAGAATGTGCACATTCAATTCATGAATTTATACCAGTTTCATGAGAGAGAGAGAGAGAGAGAGAGAGAGAGAGCAAACCAATGTGAATGTACACACTAGACGTGGAGAGAGAGAGAGAGAGAGAGAGAGAGAGAGAGAGAGAGAGAGAGAGAGAGAGAGAGAGAGAGACAGGCTTAAACTTGGGTGAAACAGAACAGATCAAGTTACCAGGCTATGGGACAGGAAAACTGGTCTAGAAATAACACGAGGAAAAAATAAAAATGCATTGTATCATTGTACGGTGCTGACAAGTATGCTAATAATGATTTTTTTCTTACTGGTGAGAAATTTTTTTTTTTGTACTGGAGATGCAAACTTCGAAAGTTCTTAAAAGATCCTGGAAACCTTATAAAATCAATTGATTAAAAGACATGAGAGACTGAAAGCCTTTTGACTAGGTTTAGAGTGCAGGTGTAGGCTACCGAAGTCCCTAAGGTGTCACAAAATTTGTGGGTATGGTGTATTTTAGCCTATTGGTGCCATATCAAGAGGCTCTGCAAGCAGCAAATCTCTCAAAAATACAAGGTTCTTTTGGCAATACAGGTTTTCCACTTATTATTCCAAAATGGCTGCAGACAGCATCATTTTCCTAAGGTCAGGTTAGGGAGTCTAGGAAAGGCAAAAATTTACGTCAGATAAGAGCCAGCGGCCTAGGTTAGGTTGGGAATTGTTAAATTAGGATGTATCCCTTCATTTCACTAGTATCTGTAATCCCCTAATAATATACTACATCTTTACCTATACAGACATGCAAATTTTCTTCATATTCTAAGTCCAACGTTGTCATTTTGAAAGTGCTCTATTCTTGGGCATTAGCAATATCTACTTAGCAATATCTGCTGGTGAGTGTATGAGTGTATTACCACCAGCCTAACGTTAGTAATCTTAAAAGCAAAATCAAGGGGTAAATTGATGTCCTGTAGAGTAAGGGTCCAGGAGTGTGTGCACATCCTGACCAAGTCAGGACATGGCGCCCTAGTCTAGGTTAGGTTAAGGGAGGTTAGGTTAGGATACATCCCTATTGTAACAGCCTATGTAGATGATTTTATTTTAAGCCAGCTGTGGAAAAACTGGAGACAACTGACATATCCCACAGGTTCAGTAATTACCAGATTTTGTGAAATATGGGCACAGTACCAACGCCTTGGGAAGAACGAAAAAACAAACAAAAGACGGTAAATATCATAAACATAAACATGGCATATACATAAACAAAAACAAGTTAAAGACAGTAAATATTCCAGTTGGTGACTAGTGGGAACCAGGCCGCGGTATTAGCCTTCAAATTCATCCTAGCTGTGACCTGAGGAAATAAGCCTAACTTGCACAACACCTATGCACTTTTACTTTTATCCATGAGGAGACCTTCTGCCAATAAACTCATTTCCTTCACAAAGCACCGTTTTTCTCACTGAAGGCAATTACCAGGACTAGGCCAAAAGGAACATATGCATGCCTCTCTGCTAGAATTCCCAACCTTAAGGTAATGAATAGGCCTAGGCTATGCTGCGTTCAATGGAAAGGGTGAGATGGGGTGTTCCTTGCCAGGTTGCGCCCAGCAGTCCTATATACGATAGGTTAGGAGGTAATTCTAAGCCGGCTGTCCGCGGTGAGCTCGGCTATGGCAATTGATGTTTTCCTATGTTATTTTACTTGCTTTACGGTAGATCTAGGCCGGCATTCCGCAGTGAGCCCCCACCCCCTCCATAGCTAATATGGCAAAATTGTAACCAGTAAACACCCCTAAAATACCAACCTAACGTACCCTAGGGGTGTTTATTGGTTACAATTTTGCCGTATTAGCTATGGAGGGGGTTGGTGGGCTCGTGGCGGAATGCCGGCTTAGACCTACCCTGCGTTAGGTTAACTCAAGTCGAATAGTCTTGAAAGGTCAATTACAGTTTAGTTACAGCCGGCCGACAAAATATTACTTCAAATTCTTGTAAAGCAAGTAAAATAACATAGAAAAACGCCAATTGCCATAGTCTAGCTCACCGCGGACAGCCGGCTTAGAATTACCATTGATACGTTTCTGAGAAAACACAGGCCCAGGCTAGATCATGTAGACTAGGCTACTCAGAAACTATTGAAATACTTTAGGCTTTGGCTATCTCCATTGTTTTAACTTGAGTTTTAGAGGTTTCTGTAACGTAATAAACTCGGCCGATTGATTTATCAGCTACAAAACCATTACACACGAAATAAGCTTTAGGGAAAACACATAGTCTAGAAAACTTGAAATACTGGAGGCCTGGGTCTGAGTTATCTTCATAGTTTTACCATTTGCTTATGAGGTTTACTTTCACCAATATAAAATATGTCATCGATTAACTAACCTAAAGCTACGTTTAAGAATACTCCATACATTTCAATGACCTACCTACGACCTGCTTTCGATGGCACTCCAGTCATCGAGACATCTTGACCTCATCACTAATTTATTGTAATATGCGCGATACTGGCGTTCAACATACGAATAAATAACGACTACACACTCAGCCGCAAGTATATTTTGTCAGTAGGTCAATAAATAACACATCCACGAGGTAGATTAACTTTAAAATACGGAAATACAATGTTTACAGTTACACTTTCACTATATATACAAGACTTATGTCACGCGGTAAGTGTCGTCATCCATGAACACAGTGTCACAGTGACGCCACGATGGGGTAACGTGCGTAAAACTATTTAACATTTTTAGGATTTTGAAGCCCGCAATTTATCACGCGGATATAATAGATTACTATTTAGAACTTTAAAAAATATTCTATATCAATTTACTAGACCTTTATGCCCTTTATGCAGCATTTACTATAGTGCTGAACGATTTGATATGGTGAATTTGACAAGCTCGAATGTTTTTTCAGAAAACAGCAGACTCGATGTAATATTATCATTATTAGTAAATAGATACTGTGCGTTACTGTGGATGGATATTAGACTAATATACCGTAAATGTTATGTTTGTGTCCCAGAGAAGCTGCTCTGGTATTTATCAGAGGAAGTTTTGCGTACTTGGTCCTATGGGATACTTCTCTAAAGGCAAGAACCAGCGCCAGCGCATGCGCTTGACTGGCATAATTGAGCAGCAAATGTATGGTCGGTCAGTGAGCCAGAAATCGACGAGAGACCCTGGACAGTATAGTAATTTATGCAACATACATTTCCAGGGGTGCATTAGATATATTACACCTAACTATATAACCACAAGACTAGACTACTCTATCTGGTCTACCAATCGTACAAGGCTCATTTACTAAAGTACCCAAATCAATAATGAATATATTCCCGCTTGATAGGCTCACTACAATCTTATCGGAGCTTCACAATCTAACAAAGCAAGAACTTAGTGGAAAGTGTCTTTTCTGACCTACATCTAATTAAAACTATGAGATAATCTAGAGACATCCTCTAGGCGTAACCCATATCAAGTGTAAATTGATATTGGAGAACACACTTCTGAAAAGAAGCACAAAGGTCTTAAATTATTAAATCCGTCCGTTCGGTCCTTAACTAGACCTACTTTTTTACCTTTGAATTTACTTCCATTCCCACTTCCTCTCTTCCACCTTGTTGTCCAACTGTGGAGTTAATTCCTTATTCAACTTGGATCTGTATACTTCGATCTCTTTATCTTGCAGTTCACTTTTTTCTTTCTCTGAATGGTTGAATGGCTGGAAGTGCCCAGCGCTTGGTTTTATAGCCTAAATTTCATGGGTCATAAACTGTTAAATATGTTGACCTTGGAACCCGCGTCTGAAAAATAGACCATACAGAAAAAAATGAAATATAAAAACTTAGAGCTGTTGCAACTTAGAAAAATTATAATAATCTGTACCCCATACGTGATTAAAACAAAACGTGTCTACCTGATAGACCAATCAGGGCCCAGTTGGGGAACATCCAAAAATAAACGAAGATGATACAGATTTATAGACTACACAGGAACGACATTTAGAAATCGGGAAGGAAGAAAATTAATAATGAAGTCTTTAACTACTTTTATTTCGAGGAAGAAACAGTATTCAATAAGAAAATAAGTCTGACTGGAACTAGGAGGGCATTTCTTTAGAATGAGGGAGGTCATTGAGTTTCCAGATTCCTCGTTCGTTAAACTTTTAAAATATGAAAATGAAATTTATCCAAAAAAAAATTAAATTTTCCAGTTTTTAATGTTTTTAAAACTATGAAGAATTTTGTGAAAAACTAAACTGGAAATTTGGATGTCATAAACGGATTCCATAATTAATATCGTAATTATTCATGTAATAACTAATTGGATATTGCTGACAATATTGTTATTAATTTTGATCTAAACCCTATTGCAGTTGTAACTGTCTAAGTCTTAAATGTGGATTTTCCAGATCAAGTCAGACTGATAAGGAAACGGCAAATGACTGCAAAATGTTCAAGCATTCTCATATTTTAAAACCAACAAAATTATTAAAGAAAATATTTCAATAGCATGTGAACGATCTATACTGGACCGATATTAAAATGTTGTCCCTTGAAATTCCTTTGCATCATTAATGGCTGTACTGGTAGACCATTGATGTCCGAAGGTTAAGTGGTCCTATTTTTAAAGAACATGATGGAACATTTTTATAGAACCTATTCTTGATTAGACACCAATATGTTCAGAACAGTCTATACACTGAATGTTTATAACATCAGAGCTTATGCCGATGTTTACATTTAGATAAAGAAAAGTCCAAATACTAGAAGAAAACTGCGGGAATCCATTCTGATAAGGCTCACTATCAACTGTAGTTCTGTTTTCCTAGCGCACAAAGCTCTTGACGCTCGGCACAATAAATCTTAAGTTGCCGGAATGTCAATATTTACCTCTTGGCGTCCTGCTTTAGCCATGAAAGCAAATAAAAGATAGAAAAAAAAGTAGGATGTGTCGAGGCTGTGTGTCCTTTTGCACAGTAGTTCGTTTATAGCGGCACGG
Source organism: Macrobrachium rosenbergii (assembly GCF_040412425.1). Taxonomy (NCBI): domain Eukaryota; kingdom Metazoa; phylum Arthropoda; class Malacostraca; order Decapoda; family Palaemonidae; genus Macrobrachium; species Macrobrachium rosenbergii. The sequence continues at coordinate 4,981,194 of NC_089790.1, read as the reverse complement.
GATTATATAAACGAGTACAAGACTCTTGTTTTGCGAAGTTCAAACCGCTCCTTGTTGAGCAACTGCCCATGGCCGCCGGGTCGTCAGGAACCGACCAGAGAATGTTATGCCGCCTTGCAACGCGCCGGCCGGATAAATAGCCGGCTATAAAGAAGGCCCAGTTTTTATTAAATGCCCCCTTTCCTTTTCCTTCGTAATAATGAAGATAAGACAAGAGATCGCCATAAATGAGCAATTATCCCGCCGAGATCGGCCTGGTGCCAGATGTACGATAACAGACAGTGGTAACCTATAACCATTATTAGAAAAAAATATCTCGCTGCGATCTGACCACCGCGGCTTAAACCTCAATAAACAACTTATCACTTAGGATCTAGATTCTCAACAGCTTACGGGTTATGTACCGCAGATTACACTTCCGATAGACTACTGTAGTTTATTGAAATACAAATCAGTACGTCATAATAAACTTCCTTTTACATGGAACCCTAGGAGCGATTTGGAGATTTTTACGAGTTACATGAATATGCAGAAGAGATGTGTATCCAGATTACAGAATCCTCGTAAATACCTCTCTAAATGCAGGTATGTATTAGAAATGCTATAAACTAGAAAAATAATTATGGTCAATTTGAAGAAGCGTCTCTACGAACTATTGTTAATGTATCAACACGGTTCCAGATTCGTATCTCAGATCTTGGCTGCTCATTTTCACTTCCATTCAAGAATAAACCCTTTGGAGTACCAACGAGAGTCTCTAAAGTTACCCAATTGACTTGTTAAATTACTTTAAAATGAAAATGTAATAATCTGTGTACGTCAAGTCTTTATTTCTAGGCCTACTGCACAGTGTCTCTGGATGCCTAGGCCTACTGCACAGTGTCTCTGGATGCCTAGGCCTACTGTACAGTGTCTCATGATGAATGCTAACAGTCGGATTAAGAAAAAAAAAATTTAATTTCCTAGGTAATAAGAAAAGCAAACTAATTGGTTAAAAAAAACAAATGAGGTACACACAACAGTTCATGGCAGTTTATCCAGAAATATGTAGGTCTACCTTCAATAGTCACTATGGCATATGAACTTCTTGATTTCATCACATTCCTTAAGTGCACTCCACTGAAAGATATGAACTTTTTTATTTGTTTTCCGCAAGAGAGGAAATGAACGCAATGTAAATGAAACGCCGTTTTTTTATAATTGTGTTTCTAAAGTACGAAAATTATAAAAGAGGGGCCTGGGGACCTTAAGGAGGGCGATATATAGATATTTAACGGATATTTCAGGAAATCTGAAATACAGACCGCGTTGCAACTCATCCACAGCAATTCAAAACTTACCTTTCCTTCAAAGCGTAATAATCTGAAGGAGGAAGCAAGCTTCTCGACTTGATAGTCTACAACAAAAACGTGATTAAACCTGATATAACATCATCCAGCGACTCTTCGTAACACTACTGTGCTGCGGGGGTTGTTCAAGCGTTTAGGAAGCCTATATGCATATGCTGTGGGCGAGGTTAGGTGCTCAATTTACCAGAATAGATCTAGGAACTACCTCAGCTTTAGACAGAACAAAGACAGTCTTCTAGAATCGGGAAAGAGGGGTGAAAATAAAGCAAGAAAACGAGATCCGGAGGGAAGCAGAATATCTACACTGACATAAGCACACAGCAGAATAGTGATGACTTATTCCAGTGGTTAACATACTGTAGCCACCACCCTTTGCCAAACTGATGGAAAATAGTTATGTAAAGGAGAACAAAGTTAGCTAAAGTTAGCTTCCCCTTTTCCAAATATTTGAAGATGATTTTAAAAAACCACCGAGAGTTATTCTCTCTCTCTCTCTCTCTCTCTCTCTCTCTCTCTCTCTCTCTCTCTCTCTCTCTCTCTCGAAAGCGCAATTCCGTGTTTGATATTACTTTGGTGTTTGTGCCACTCACCAGAGATAAAAGCTCTTATAATTACTGCGATGAAAACTGACCTACGACGATACAATTTTTATTCATAAGGAATTTTTCAACTAAACATGAACGCATTCAGTGCTTATGTAAACATAGAGATGCGTCTGTTTACATGAGGGTAAAACTATTTGTGTCTACTTATCACGTGGGGGTGATCACATGAGCTATGGCGTCTGTGTGTGTGTATATATATATATATATATATATATATATATATATATATATATATATATATATATATATATATATATATATATATATATATATATAGTAAATGTGTTTGTGTATGTCTGTGGTAACATGTTTACAGCATGCTTGCAGCAATTTGCGTGCATACAGATTATGATAATGAACATAACCAATTCTTATCATTCGTTTGTGTGTACCAAGATGATGCATACACACACACACGCATACACACAAAGAATTTTTATCACGGGTTTGTAACTCATTGCTGAACGACCGTCTACGCATCCACCTCATAATATCATTTACGCTGTGAACCCATGAGTTATTGCTGGAGCGGCGAGTGATTCTGATAACCGCTAAGCCTAGACTAACGATCTCTATCTGCCCCAAGAGCAGACCCTTGAGAAAGAGCGCGCACTAAGCATAGCATTCTAAGCAAATTAAAGGCGTCGTAAGTCTAAGAGTAATGAGGGTAATCAGTTCCCGCGACCACTGACTGACGACAGGAGGCTGCCGCACTTTGCATAGTTGTGACGTCACGTCGCTTAGAGACTACTTTGAGCCACGAGAGGTTGCGTTCTTTCCGATGACAACGCGGCTGTCTGCGTATTATATACGCATTACGTCTTGGATGGGTTCCATCTCAACTTTTATTTTCCCCGGTTCTTTCGCTTTTACTCTTAAATTTGATTTCATCTTGAAGTTAAATAATTTTTTCTGATAGAATATAGCGTAGGGTGATGACGTGCGCCATGTTTAGGCCTACTTCAGGTTACGGAAAATTGAGCAGACCATTGAATATCTATATACATATATTTATACATGTATGCGTATTTATTATGTATACATATCTATATTCATAGCTGGAAATTTCTCTCGAAAACACTGATCTTGTTAGGTGTAATCATAAACAAATATTAAACTTGGATTCAAGCTTTGTCAAATTGACCGTTTTCTACAGTCACGCTTAATTGTAGAAACTATAAGTTTCTGTAGAGCTAAAGAAAAGGAACTATTATTTATCACCGGGAAGAAACATCACCCAATCCAGTATGCCAGCGTAATCACCCAATTCTGTAGCAGAGAGCAAAATGAGAGAATACGAACTTGGATGAAAAGAACATTCTGTAGTCACATGAACAGTAAGTGGATCTGTCATATAATCTTCACTGTTCTGGCGTACTTCTTTAATCTGTCTGTCCATTACTTCCGTCTCTTGCCCACTTCTCACTCAGCAGAACAACTGGTTCCTTTCTATCCCAGCAAGGACGTAGTGGGGCACTACCTTGATCTTGCATGGGTAGCCGAATTGACTGTTTGGTTGAAAGTGGTTCGTATTCTGCTTTTATCAGCAAGTCTCGATGTCAGTGCTTCACTGTTCTAGTTATCTTAATCTAAACATTTGATTTTGAGGTGGGATTGAATAGAACCAGTTTCCCGCCTGAGTGAGCGCAGGACACTCGGTTGAAAGAAGTGGAATGAACGATAATAGAGTGGACTGGTACAGAATGGGGTGGCGTATACCTACCTGCCATTACTGTGGTCAGCAAAGAACTTTAATTTTTTTGTAGTTTAGAGTTCTCACCAGTGTCAAATTATTTGTCTACTCAAAACAAAGTAGATACTAACTGATAAGTTATGAAGACTGGACCATAAAGCCAAGCACTGGGGCACTTACAGCTATAAAATGGGCGCATTTAGGGGCTGGAGGGACGCTACAAACAACCTCAACTATGCCTACAGTGCACCTCGTGAGGTGCACTGACGGTATTGCCCCACTACTGGGAATGTATGTACTGTACCTAGCGGCGAGTTATTGCAGTTTTCATGAGTTGCTGGATTTTGCGTCATAAAATTCAGGTGGTCTCTAATCTTTGTCTTGAATTACAGAGTCGTTGGAATCTTGTTACTCCCCAAGGTATAAATCTCTCGCGACTTACAGGTTCACCGGGAGAGAGAGAGAGAGAGAGAGAGAGAGAGAGAGAGAGAGAGAGAGAGAGAGAGAGAGAGAGGAAACCTAAAGCAGAGTTACAAAAAAACATAATCGACTCGAATCGAAAAAGGTGAAAGTTATTCACATGACGATGATGTTTAATATCTCAAAATAACAGCGATGGTGGCATATTGCTTGCTACTCCGCCAACCCGACACCCACCCAACCTTCTCTCTCTCTCTCTCTCTCTCTCTCTCTCTCTCTTGAAGAGTACGTACAAGGCGTCGTTCAGAGTCTGATCTCCAAAGGGTGGCTCTATTCCGATCATGTCTGTTCCCCCGAGGGAATTGCGGTTCGAGTTGCTGATAATATTGTTTATAGACTGGTAAAGTTGTTATCGAGGGAGGATATTCTTGTTTCTTTTTCCCCTGTAACGTTCTTCTTTTTCTGATGAGGGAGAATGGACGCTCGAATTCATTTTCCCAATTGTGATATCTGATGCAAATATTTTTCGTCTTTCCGCGTAATTCACGAAAAAATAAGTTTTTATAGATTTTTCCTATTTTGAGTGACAATGGAGAAACTAGATGTTATCGTTAAAATAACTTATACATAATATTTGTCATTTTAAGGCATTACGTGATGTAGGCTATATATCAGGTACCCTCTCCCACCTGCGGGATGCACGAATCCTTGATAAATATCGCTCTAATTGCATCTCTCTCTCTCTCTCTCTCTCTCTCTCTCTCTCTCTCTCTCTCTCTCTCTGCCAAATCTCATGTCAAGCAATTTCCCGCCTAGAGTTGAGGTTATCTCTGGGCCACCCTTGGACTAGGCGTAGAATCTTGTAAGCATCCCTTGCTATGAGACTATTTAGTCAGAAGGTGAAGGGACCTCACCCGTAAAGAAAAAACACTGTTCTCTGCTGACCTTTCACATTCTTGCATTCTTTTCCCCTTTATTGTGCTCCTGAAGGAGGTAGTTAAACTTGAATATGCTTGAAATGGGAATAATTAGACCATGTCAACTACCGGTCTCATAGATCTCGCCTAGGCGCGGGATTTATGGGCCTACGTGTGAAGGGGGTTGCTTTGAAAGAGTGATGATATACTTTTTGTCCCGCTGAGGCAACCGAGATTTGTGGAAGACAAAGCACGAGAAAGACGTGAGCTGCGGAATTTCACAGAGGTCCTTCGTGTCACATGACGTTCGAGGCTATGATGATGATGAAGATGATGATAAGTGGAACTGGGTCAGATCTTGACGAATCGTCTCAAAATTCTTCTTCTTTTTTAGATAACTGTCGCGAATATTAACTAAACATGAACGATCAGTAAGATATGGTTCGGAGAGCTCGATGTTTTTCCGTTATAGGGATATCGGTCATAGTGTAAATTGACGGGCGGCAAAGCTTTGTTTTTACGAAAATGACTGCGGATACAAAAGAAGACTCTGGAATCTGCTGTCATCCGTAAAATGTGTGTGCGCGTGTACTCGTGTGTTTGTACAGGATGTCTATTAGCCTGCACAAAGCTGGCAAAATTGCCTACAATCTAAGCAGATGGAAAACGAGGTAAACATTCTCTGCGCAACAAAGTTTAGGGAAACATACAACTGTTGAGTCTAATTAAACGCGTCTGGAGGTCGGGTGCATCTCTCTCTCTCTCTCTCTCTCTCTCTCTCTCTCTCTCAACCTCTTTCTCTCTCTCCCCCTCTTTCTCTCCCTCAACCTCTCTCTCTCTCTCTCCCTCTCTCTCTCCTTCAATCTCTCTCTCTCCTTCTCCCTCTCTCCCTCTCTCTCTCTCTCTCTCTATCTGAAATTCTGTTACTACTTACCAGTTCACAGGTCCGCTTAGAATATAAATCTCTCTCTCTCTCTCTCTCTCTCTCTCTCTCTCTCTCTCTCTCTCTCTCTCTCTCTCTCTCCATGTTGTGCCGGAGGATTTCACGAACTAAGGAAAAGTCGTGTCATTAGTCTCGTCTTTTTTATATCTTGTTTTTCAGTTCCCTCGTCTGTCCTCCGATCTCCCGCCCTCTAATTTGCACATATTAACCCTATAGTATCTTACGCAAACGTTTAGGGGATGCACTTGCGACAAGCAGGAATTCTGGTGAAATTACTGGCTCGCGTTAATTCCTCCACTGGCGTCCGTGTTCTTCTCTGTGATCATACGCGCGAACTACTGTACAAAACGAACGCGCACACATCGCGCAAGTATATATATATATATATATATATATATATATATATATATATATATATATATATATATATATATATATATATATATATATATATATATATATATATATATATATATATATATATATATATATATATATTGTACATACTGTATATGTATATAAATAAAGACAACTTTCGAAGGAAGAGAAGCACTGGAGTGCTGCGAGGCCTTTCGACTGTCGTCTGCTAAAGTAAAGGACGACAGTCGAAAGGCCTCGCAGCACTCCAGTGTTTCTCTTTCCTTCGTGGATTTTGTCTTTATTTATATATTCGTCACGTTCCATATTTTCGTGATTCAGCTATACACACACACACACACACACACACATATATATATATATATATATATATATATATATATATATATATATATATATATATATATATATATATATATAATGTCTCTTGTGGGAAATACAAAGGATCTGCCCTCTCATCCTTTGTGCTTTGTTGCAAAAATATATACAGTATGTGGTAATTACGGCTAAAGAAGAATATCGTATATTTTAAAAATTTCTTTATCATCATTTTACCAATACCTGTGGGTAAGAGTCATAAATGAGTATTAAATAAAAGCCCTTTTATGTTTAAAGAAGATTTGAATATTCAAAATAATTACTCGTGTTCCAGAATGCATGGCGGAACCAATAATATTCCCATGCACTGTAAAATAAAGCAAGTTTTGATGTATTTTCACAAAGAATCCCCTTCGCAATGAAATTCTTATATTAAGTAATTGTTCAGTTGAAATTATTTTACTAAAATGGTTTCCATATTATAAGAAGATAATTAACAGTCTAACTCGGCTAGGAGCAAGTTCCGACAAGACTGTTTCTTCATTCGAAGCTTAGTCCTTAACTGGTTCCCCGCATGCAAGACTTTGAACAATACGCTTTCAAGAGATCGAAAAGGAATTGTTTTGCATTGTTATATGAGTTAAATGCTTCTTTGTTTATCACTCTGAAAAAAGCTTAAGAGTTTATTGTGCGAATAGGATGTTTCCTGTCCAGTATTTTTGCTTCTTTTTGTCGGTTTTAGGATTCCAAATAACGCTTTGACATTTAGATGTCATCGTGTCTTCTGCGTTTTATTTAGACATTTTCTGGTTTTTTATTTATTTATTCGGTGAACACAAAGCATAAGAGTATATTCTGATGCTTGATGCTCTGAAAACCAGTAATGGAATGTAAAGACAGTCTCGGCTATCGTTACTTTCACACGGAAGAGGGCGCCTGGTTACCTAACTCTCTTGTTATCGTAAGCGATGACGCCTCTTATTATATGAGCAAAACAAATAAAAAAATAAAAATTAAAGGTGGTGTTAATCAACTTCCTAACTGGGAAGACGACGCACGCCTCTTCAAAAATAAATTTCGGAATATTCATATGAATTATTTTTTTTTTTACCTCCATGTAACGGCCGATAATTCTAAGGCCCCCAATCACCCAAACTAGAATGTTGTGTACTGCTCATCAACTTTCATCTTCTCCTCCTCCTCCTCCTCCTCCTCCCCCTTCTTCTTCTTCTTCTTCTTCTTCTTCTTCTTCTTCTTCTTCTTCTTCTTCTTCTTCTTCTTCTTCTTCTTCAAGTGAGACCCAGATATAGATTTATGAAGTTCTCCGTCATCGAACAAAGTAGCGTTGTATCTCACGCTAACTTCCCCTCCTCTGTGTTTATAGGCCTAGGGATCCTTGTATATGCGATGGGCGACGCTTGTGTCTACGATAAATTATTTCAGGGATAATTTATGTTCCAAGTATCCGTTTCTTGTTTGTTGATTTTGTCAGTGAACAAGAAACAATCTCAAACTGAAGATTTCGTAGCCTGACACCCATTTTCTTTCAGCGCAGATGATGGTTTAAAGTAAACTAATGAAAGAGTGATTTAAGGCTTTTCCAGTGTCTAATTCTCTAAATTAACACACATACATACAGCATTTATATATATGTTGTGTGTGTATAGAAAGAAAGGGTGAGAGAGAGAGAGTGATAACTATAACTATCTTCCTTCTAATCAATAATGTTGGGAAACCATTCACGCGGATGGCGAGAAAAGTCGTTGATGTCCAACACACGACCTTGGTACCAATGCAGATTGTCGAGTATCACAATTTACTGTCTTCCCCTAAGAACCGTCGCCTCTGACGAACACAAACTGTTTTTGATTACACAGATAAGACTCCATTACCGCTGGCTAGTACTTCTCCTCCATTCCATAACGTTGCATCTGATGTGACGGTGCGCTATATTTGGATGGCGCGATGTCGAAAAGGCTCATCGACTCTTAAATATATCGCTTCAGCCTAGTTACCCCACCTTCTGATGGGGATGTTGGATGTTGATGCAACAGAAAACGGGAAGTATTATCCATCCTCATATGGGGTATAACAGAAGAGGAATTAAATCTATGGACAGTATGGATTAAGGAAAAAATGTGCCGCTTCCTCGTTATGTAATCCATATTCTCGCTGCAACCTGTGTAATACACCAGTCTCTCTCTCTCTCTCTCTCTCTCTCTCTCTCTCTCTCTCTCTCTCTCTCTCTCTCTCTATATATATATATATATATATATATATATATATATATATATATATATATATATATATATATATATATATATATATATATATATATTGTGACAGAAGTGTCCAGTGTCTGTTCTTCAAATCAAACTTGATATCTAAGTGCTTGTCCCGGGGTCTAAGGCACCATTTATATATTGGGGAAATGGTCCAGTCTAGTGCACCATTTATATATGGTGACCCCGGAGTGTCCAGTGTCTGTTCTTTAAATCAAACCTGGTATCTAAGTGCTTGATATTTGATTACCAAACTTACCATTTATTCAACAATTATAGTTACCTCACAAAAGCCAGACACCTGAACCCTCATCACACATAAAGACGACTGATTTCTCTAAAGGCAACAGTGATCCCTTGTAAAACTTATCAATCATGAAAGAAAGCAGATAAAGTTCGTTAAACAGGTGTGAGGTAAAATCTAGGGCATCACTCCATTAACATTATAAAGTTCAAGTATTTCTATTTATTTCATTTCCCTGGTTCGAGCTCACTTCAATTACTTGAAGGAAAACATCTCACTTACCACTCTATCCCTAATTCAAATCAAAATTACTGGTGGGTCAATGAATGAAACTCTGATATAATATTTTAAATACAAAAAATTATTTCTAAATTCAAAGATTATACATGACATTTAACAGTCTCAGGGAAATTATTATTATTTGAAAATTGGATTAAATCTGAATTAATCATCAGTCAAAATTAAATCAGAAATTAATTTATTAATTCATAAAAATTATTCAAGAAAGATTTAAACTGTTAAATAACAAAACTTGATTGAAAGGAAATATACTGTAAGTAAATTAATTCCCACGTATTAAACAAAATAAGGCAAATAAATCAATCATAAAAATGTGGATACAAAAGACAGAAATATACTCTGCAAAAGATTAAATATCAAAAAATGTAAAGCAAAAATTAAGGCAATAGCAAACACATCATATATATGTATAAAAGAAAAATTCTTCAAAAGATAAAGCATAAAACATATAACACGAAAAATATTAAAAAAGTGAAAAGGTATCTTTACAATATAACCACTGCAGATATTATTTTCAGTGCACTGGAACCCAAAAACTATATTACAATACCTTGGTACCAAATGCTTCGTGTCTTTAACCAGGCGCCGTTACACACACACTTAATAAAATATACTGTTCAGATAACTCAGACACATTTACTAAGGAATTAAACAGTTAAAGAATATGAGTGACCATCGTCTACCAAAATATCAATTACGTTAAAACAAGACATTTGTAAAATCCCGAGAGCGAGCGAGCGAGCGAGCGAGAGAGAGAGAGAGAGAGAGAAGCGGAGCGGAAAAACGCAGCTCCTTTCCACAACGCTTTTTGGTCTCTGAGTGTGGGCCCCTTTTAGATGCAGAGGGCACAGTCTATGGGTGGAAAGAACAGGTCCCAGACGATGTTTTTATTTTAAAACCCTTTAAAATGATAATTGGAGACAAAGTGGAATTACAGTTAACACTAATATTTATCATTACATAGTTTCAGAACAAGAGAATCTCTAATTATTATAATAAGAATGGAAAACATCGCTTCTAATAACATTCCTGAACGACATTAGGCAACTTTTGTAATGGAATCTTCCACCCCACAATGTTTTTGATCGCAGCCCATAGTGCCTTGTCCACTAACGGAGAAAATGATAGTCTCAGCAAGTTTTGAAACTGACTAAACAAACGCGTCCCTATACAACGAACAACGGTTCTCTCTCTCTTAGCGCCACTCACATCCTCTCTAACTATACAGCGTCTCAAGACATACAGCGTTTAATCATTTTACCTACGCTAACTCTTTTATGGTATACTCATATCTGAACACAAAACCATAGTTACACAACAACTCACACAGACACACGGGGAGATTACTGCATTATGAAAACCACAGCATAAGAATATATATATATATATATATATATATATATATATATATATATATATATATATATATATATATTATATATATATATATATATATATATATATAGACCTATATATATAATGGGGATGACTCTATGAACTAATCAACAAAACTTCTGAGAAATTATTTTGATTCGTGTATGTGTTGTAAACATGAGTTAGCACCATTAGTCTCATAACTGATATGGTATGTATTAGACTTATTATTCGCCTTGTAAACGCATTTTTAACAGACTCTGTATTTCACGCCGATGCATTCACTTGTCCATTCTATACGTGCAGACTTTTTCTCTCTTACTAAGCGTCCAAGATAGCAATAACAAACACTAGACGTATACTAGCAGCAATCTCCGTGGCTGAACAATATCCCGATCTGAAGAGCTTCCAAATATAGGACTAATGTTGGGGTTCCCAAACTTTTTTATAAACTGACGAGCACCCAGCGGCTTTCTGGTTGGGTAGGAGAGCACCACCATAATTTTGAAAACTGTAGAACAGTTTAATTAATGAGACATCTTGAACGTTGGATTCCTTGCAGAGAAGATTCGCAGTTGAAGTTTGTTCAACTCGGGTATTTACTTAGAAGATACTGACATTTTCCAAAGTTGCTCTTTATACGTATAGATCGATATGTATAATGGCCTGCGCATTATATTTGCCTCTTAAGACAACATATGATTGAATATATTGCGTTCATTTCGCTTTAATATTGAATAATAAGCAATATTAAACTAAAAAAAAATTTTTCAAAATTTTCCAAATAAATTTCAAAACTTTGTAATCTACTTCAAATAATGACAAGAAAAAGAAGCTGAACAAACGAACCATGTACAGAATCCACATACATATATATATATTATAATTTATATATATATATATATATATATATATATATATATATATATATATATATATATATATATATATATATATGTATATATATATAACTCTCATGTTGCATATTTACAGATATAACCATGATTCCATATAGTACATAATATGTGTTCTCTTGGCAATATTATTTTACTGATCGTTAAGGAAAAATTTTTTTTAAAAATAAAATGGAATTTTAGCTGCAGTTAATAAAATTGAGCGAGCAACAGGTTGGGGATCACTCAAAGTAATGGGTCTCTAATCCTGTACTTTAATCAATTGCTCTTTTTCGTCCTTTGTTGACAAAATCAACATAGGTTTTTTATTTATTATTCTGAAAATAACAAAACCCTGAACTGCTTCAAAATACAGTCTTAATCAGCATCACCAGTAAAGTAGCGCTCCAAAAGTCAAAATATTGTTTTTCACGCGGAATTTTTTAATCATTCAAAGGATAAACCAGGTCTGCAACGTGCAACCTCAGTCTTCCTGATATTTTAACTATACAAGATTTGTACTGACTTCTATTTTATTTTATTTTTTTAACTCATGAATAAGTCAACCCTATTTATCACTGTGTACCCTGTGTGCTAATAGACTAATAACTGCATGCATACATGTATACCCTGAACCTTTTAACATTTCTTTAAAAGAGAATGATCCATATTACTGATGCAATTATCTGGTCCATTAATTAAAATGCAAAAACGTAGGTGGAATCAAATGAGAATGGTGGACGAATGTTTCCTCGTCACCGCTTTTCTTAATCCTGAGAAAGAGAAATTTGGTACTACTTAGACACAAACATCCACAAAAGCTTTTACTTAATGCTTGAATACATAATGCATCATACAATGATAAACCTCATTGCCAAGTTCGGCAAGGAATACAACGCTCAAAAAAGCTGTTCGTCTCTTATCTTAGGCGAATGTACCTTGATACCTCTATTGGAAGAGCATTTTTTTTTAGTGCTCTCGCTCTCTCTCGCTCGCTCCCCATTTGGCGCCAGAACTTTCTTTAAAGCGTTAATCCGTTGCCTTGACTTTCTGTTGCACTGGTTTGGTACCAAGTTCGGTGGCGCCTTCATTCTACGACGGGTTACTTAAGCAGGAAATGCAACATCTCAAAGCGTGAATACATTAAAGTTTATAAATATCGTTTTAAGATTCAATAACAACAGTTTGGCGAGAGTGTGCGCCACGACTGGTTTCCGTTCTTCTCTTTTTTTTTTTTCACTCTGATACGGTTTACATTATTTGTGTTTATTTTTTTATTGCATTAAGGTGAAGTTGTCACCTACTATTTATTTATTTATTTGCAACTGTCAAGTAGCACAACACCCGAAGCGCCAGAATCTTTTTTTAAAGTTTTATTTCTTCATTAAAATTATCTAGGGCAAAACTGGTTTTTAACACGAGCTGGACGATAAACCTCCTCCTTAATTCCTTTGTCTCTGCGTTATACACCATATCTCTTTGCTTTACGTGGCATCCATAAAGGATTGCAACGGACAAACTCAGCGATAAGAGCGAAATTGTAAATAATCAAATGATTATTGAAGAAAGTGAGGGGCTATGCTCGCCGTCCGAACCCGTCAGTCTGGTGCCTGGCCATCCCAAACTGTCATCTGGCCACACGCAACTCATCCGCCAATAGGAACCTCGCTCTTCCAACACCCAGCCAATCGTAACGCAGAAAGTCTTATCGACGGCCAATCAGAGACGCCCTATAATTAGGCTAATGCCAACGAGACGTTTCAGTGTGAGTGTAGCTGTGACTGAGGAAGGATGCTATAGTCATGCGCTCCTGTCGTGGCGTATCTTATGCGCTCCATTCGTGGGTAATTTTGACATAGAAGTTTGCGATCGGTTAATCATCATGGACTGCTTGATGGGCGAAGTGAGGAGGAGTGTGCCTTACTGCGTCATGGCCCTCGTCTTGTTGAACTTGCTGGCCGACATTAGGGTTGCTAAGGGAGAATATTTGCATAAAAACTCCACTACAGATACTTCAAATGACACCACCACCTCTTCCCCCCCGGCGCTCAGAAGAGTTCACACCACGGAAGAAAATAAAGAAGGTAAAATATTTAATAAGTAATTCATAAGTTGAAATTATCATTATTTATTAAATGGGCATTTATTGTCACTCTTTCGCTCTATGTAGTTAACTTGGAAATTAAGAGTATAACTTGTAGCCTAATCGATATCAAACTTTGCGACCTTGGGTCACAAGTAAAAATGATAATTACAATAATAACAATAATTATGCAGCCATAGATAATCGTTGCTTCGTGTTCCAACTGCGCTTAGGATGAAAAGAAAAAACTTAAAAGGTTAATAAAATCTTGGTGCTTCTTTTAACAGTAAGTGTCACAACAAATGGCATTCAATGTCAGTAGAGACGAGGGTTCGGGCGCCGCTTGTCTGCATTCTTTCATTTACTTCCGAAATTTATTTTTTGTATCCCCCTTTTTTTTCTCTCCTTCTCTCTCTCACTCGGTCTCCATGGCGGCGCTGTTTATATTCTGGCCATAAAAACCTTTCGGGTCTCCGCAGGCAGTTTTAAGGGAAGCTTGAGCCTGTTTTGGCTAGCCGTATGTAAATTCTTTTTTTTATTGTTTCCATAGGCTAGAGCCTGTTCACTCCAGCTGTGTTAGGTCGTCTGTGAAAAGCCTTGCTTTGTTTTAAGAAGAAAGGCTGACCTTGTTTGTTGATTCTCTCTCTAAGCAGCCTAAGCATGCCGTTGATATAAATATATAAGACCCGGTTTTAATGCACACCATAACTTCGTATATGAATCAGAAGTGTTATAGATTATACGAAGTCAGAGGCCCTGCTAGACATTTGCTGCTTCGTTTAATCCATAATTCGTCTGTCATCGATCCCAAGAACAATTACCTCGCCCCAGAAGTAACCTGCTTTGAATTATCCTGCAACAAACTTTAGGTCACGAAAGTAATCTAGTTCGTGGAACACGAAGCACATTTATGGCCCCGTTGTTGCAACATGCACCATATTAGTCGGTTTTGTTGCAAGGGTTGTTAATGCTTTATTTAGGTGCAAAGCTGAGTTGTTAGTCGTAATGCGAACATTGATATAAAAAATATAAATCTGATTTCGCTCTCTATGGAGTGATAGGCCACGTTAAGTATTAACCATGCCTGCGTTGAATGGCTCTCTCTCTCTCTCTCTCTCTCTCTCTCTCTCTCTCTCTCTCTCTCTCTCTCTCTCTCTCTCTCTCTCTCTGAGAGGTAAAAGCGAGCAGATTGGCTGGGAAAGTTTTGGTCAGGTAATACCCATATATACAGGATAATTACGTAATGTACGTAATATAGAAATGTTTGAACAAGTGGTGCAATATAATTACCTTATAGGGATAAGGAAATGTTTCATGATTTATGTACTTTTAAATGTAAGCTCTTTTCTTTTGTAGAAAGCCGATGAATATTTTAATATAGTGAAATCGTTTATATATATAAATATATATGTATATAAGTAATGACCTTTGTATAAATGTAGTTAGGGGATTTAAGCACGTGTTAAGTGGCCTTTTTACAAAAACAGCATTTCTATTAGGACTAGAATTAAATTTGAAGGTATTATATTTGTTTAGTGATGCGTAACTTACCAGTCGCAATATCTGGTCTTGTCACCGATTTTCCGCGTCATTTGATAAGTATAGGACTTGAATCTCTAGAGGTAAAAGCTTTTTTTTTTTATGCTGGGGAACTTGTTTGGGTTGCGTTCTAAATGTGATTATGATGAGAGGATAATCTGTAGGCATTTACAGCAGCAGACCGATGATTCCATGGAAAAATAATTCAAAGGGTCTGCATTTTTACTCTTCATGTTTAGTTATGATTTTTTTTATTAACAGCGTCATGGTACGTCCTTACTGATTAGCCGCCGCACTTCCTGTGATTCATGTGCCAATAAAAATGTCTACAATCTGTATTGAAAATGCTGCCGGTTCATCTAACAGTAAAATAGCCTAGCCGACGCAGAGAGCGATTTTACTCCTGGAGACAAATGAGATTCATCCATCATTATCCCTCGCCTGCCCAGCCGTGACCCACAAAAGTCAACCAATAGTCAGTTACATAATTCACTGCTTACCTCAACAGGCATAATGGGCGTCCCAACCATTTCTTTCCTACGGTGCTAAAAAATCGAACACGGCTGTGAGAGACTTACTCGCGCGCTACCAGAGAATTTGAAAAAGTCTTAAGTACTGTGATTTCAAGTTATTTAGTACGTTGAAAATTTACTTTTTGTGCCATTTTAATGAAGGTGTTGGGTTCATTATTATATTTTCTTGAAGGGGGGGGTGTTATTTTCGATGCCGGTCGGTTGGATAAAGCTTTTAAAAGAAAGATTGGGGTTAGTGAATAATACAGAGAAAACGCATGCAGATCAGTTGGTAGGACATAATATACACACACACACACCATATATATACATACATATATATATATATATATATATATATATATATATATATATATATATATATATTTATATATATATATATATATATATAATGCGTGTTTGTGTAAACATCAGTACAGGCCAGGAAAGCTAAGTAAATAGTATAAGACTTTTGATTAGTAAAAGTCTTTTTTTTTTTTTTTTTTTTTTTTTTTTCAATCTGGACATCCAGTAAACTGTAATGTCGGAGAAATAAGTCATGTTAATGAACACTTACGATCCACAAATTATTGAACACCAAAAGATCAGTGGAATGAAATTTGGCAGAAATACGTCAATAGTAACATTTACTTGAAGATTTTATCATTGTCCTTTAGGGTGACGACGTATGTATGTATGTATATATTTATACATATATAAAGAGGTATGTATGCATAAATATATAAATCCACATACATACATTATATATATATTGCATTATGAAAAAAGGACGGGATGAAAATATATATAAGAAGTTCAGAAAATATATTTTTATTTAAAGGGTGGTGTGTTAGCCTTCCTAGTGTCCACATCAAGCCCAAAACTGAAAGATAAAAAAAAAAAATTGTGGCGAATGGATGTATCAATTGTTAACCCCCTCCAAAAAAAAAAATATATATACAAAGGCATCATCATGGCGCGATGATCAATTAGCCTGAAAGAGATACAAAGTTAAGAAATTGTGGGAAGACGTTTTTATTGGTTAGTGACGAAGTGCTCTTGCAGCCTTTTTGTTATTATTTTTTTTTTTTTTAGACGTCCCGAAGTGGTTGCGGAAACTGATGCCAAGTTGGGATCTTTTATCGCCCAGTCCTTACCTTAATTGGGCTGAGGTTGGTATAACAACGCCCTCACACCCCCTATTCAAGAAGACGGATGTCTCCCCCCCTCCCCCCCAACGCTCCATGCATACGGCGACAGAGAGAGAGAGAGAGAGAGAGAATTTTAATGGGTGAATGTAATAAACGTCTATCTCAATACGTCAGGAACAATTGTAAGTAATGAGCTTTGCTCCTTAAGAAATGATAATTTGTAAGAATAGAAGTTAATGATTAAGGGTAAGCTGCTTGTTCGGTCGTATCTCTCTCTCCCCTATATATACATATATATATATATATATATATATATATAGAGAGAGAGAGAGAGAGAGAGAGAGAGAGAGAGAGAGAGAGAGAGAGAGAGAGAGAGAGAGAGAGACATAATATGCGTGCGCGCGCGTGTAATTGGATGCACCTCACTTGGTTGGTGGAGTGACTCCGGTGTGTGGGGTAACCCCCCAGTTTTCAACAGGCACCGGTATCTTGGCTGGAGGGTGATAGCCCCACGCCCTGTCCCACCGATGTTTAAGGGGCATATGATTCAACGGTGAGCAGTACAGCTTGATGGTTGTAAGTTCAAATGCTGAACAAACCCGGCTTCTGTTTTTCTTGATCGGATTTCCTGTGGTATTGCAAACTCTAGTTAAGGTTACATTCGTCTGCCAGCTTTGTTTGTGAAGCAGGCACAGATAATTTCTTGTTTAGAAAAAAGATCGAAAGTAGTTCTTAAACGGAAGTCTGCAGACTTTCAGATTTTGTTTGAAGGCTAATCTCTATGATTATAGTTTAATTGTAGCATACCTGTAAAAAAATCACCACCATTTAGATAATATTTTTGGTTAGTAGAGTCATTTTCAGTAGTCTCGTTAGGCTAAGTTTTAGGATAGATAGCGCCTTCACTCAAAGAAAGGTTCGGTTATCAAAGATCAAATAAATTGTGCATGTGTACTTGTTTCGAAAGCAGAGCTTGAAAATTTACATAAATATGAAAATTGAATGTCTACTGCAAAACAGCCGAACAAAAGAAGTGAAATTGCAAAAAAAAAGTTAAAAATTCTGAAAAAAATCGGTAAGAATAAGATTAAAATCATTCTGTATGTATAAATAGACAGTACTCATTTGCCTTTTCGCCATTTTCAGGCGTTGTGTGAGGACCTGTCCATTTTATGCTGTGTAGCGTAATTAAAAATAATCTTAAAAAAACATCCTGGCGATTAAACCACCAGATATTTTAAGTCCATGTTAGGCCTATGTACATCTGTGATGGATACATGGTACTTATTATTTTAGTTTTAAAATTATTACTGACTGTTTTCATTGTTATGGTTTAGTTTTGATATTGCATATTGGTATTATTATTAGTACAAGCGTTGAGAGCATGCCAGTGATCACACGGCATATGCTATCGGTCTAACAACTGACCCTCTTAAATTTAGTACCACGGCGACGCATTCGACCAGAATATCGTGATTATAAGACATCGGCCCTTCCAGATCGATGGCTTTTGATATCAAGTTGGTTAGCGTCGCTGAGTATCCCGTAAGTTACTGTTTATCATATTGATTGCGAGAATGGTTTCCTATTTAATTCCACTGGTCAGCAGTACTGTGCATTCCAGTGGAGCTGCCAATCGTTAATTGGGTGGTTACGAGTACGGTACTTTTGTCATACTGGTTTACTGATGTTCGATACCCTAATGGAGATTTCGTTTGATTTAATTTTACAATTCGTATTACCTTGGATACTAAAAGCTTGCCAGCGATTTAGGGTACATTTTATTCTCATGGTTGCTTTTTGCAAGTCAATTGATGTCTCTGGTTTTTGGCTCTTGGTGACCAGTTGATTATTGGTATTTTGTTTGGTTGCTGGTTTGGTAAAATGAATCGTCTCACCAGCTAGAATTGCAGCGATGTGGAGAAGGCTGTGGGCTAATAGCCTCACCCCCTAAAAATTTGCGACAGTATCTGAAGGCGTTTGGTTGATACCCATGCAATATAGACTATTTATGTGTGAAATTAAGCCATATTTCCAGCCTCCCATATCAATAGACCTATCTCTTCCTACTCTCCTCATTGCTCATTACGGACAGCGCGTGTCACACACGGAAAAGACTTTTGCATTCTTCTCCATAAATTCCTCTGTCTCTATGGGAATGTTTCAGGTATATACTCTTCCTTCCTCACCTGAGTTCCCACGTCCCTGCGGTGTGTACAACGGATGACCATCATTTGTTAATGGCAAGACTGGAGCCTCTTTGCCTTGGCTCTTCGATGTGAATACGAATGAATACTTGGGTTTGTTTAGCAACAGTTGCATACTCTTTCTTTTTTAGAAGATGACGTATCAGTGATCTTAGAATCGGTCTGTTATTGAGGTTGGCTGTAATGAAGATTTGTGAGAGAATTGGCCCTGTAACACTTAATTGAGACGCTGATTTCGAAGACATTACGTTAATTAAGAGTAAGGCGAAAGTAAGTGCAGGATCATGAGATATTACTATTTATGAACATTATGTGAGGAATAACCCGAAAATGTCTTGATGAGAAGAGTTAACAGTATTTCATATGTATATTTATTACTGTTTATGAGACTGCGCGGTCGAAACATCATTTAGGCTATATTTATGTAACTGTTGTTCGTCATTTAGCATCCTGTTCAGTTTTCCAGTGACGATGCGATGGTCTCAAAAGAAAAAAATCCTGAGCTTTATATAAATGATTTTCTGGAGGAAGAATCAGCCTTCAAAAATCATTTACGTAAAGTTGAAGATTTTTCTTTGTCGCTGGAAAACTGAATAGGATGGTATAATGACAAATAATGATTGTATTACTAAAAATGGTTTTGACAGTTCAGTCTCATAAACAGTAATAAGAATATATAAAATACTGTTACTTTTGAAAGAGGGTACATGGTCTTCCTCAATGACTTTATTAAAACATATATTATATAGGTCTTCGTAATGCAAGCAGTAAGTCCTTAGTCGTTGAAGGCCCAGACTCTAGAACATATCATAGTAGGTTAGACCAAGTTGCTGGGAAGAATAACATTAATGGAAAAAGTTAATTTGGGTGATTTCGTTGTAGTTTTATTGAACTTACAAAGAGTAATTTCGCCGGAAACAGATGGCATGTACTGTCCGCTCAATCGTTATTGATTAACTAATCTAAACCGGTTGTCGCAGCGCCTGTGGTCGTCATGTCGAATCAGCACATCCGATATATTCTAGGTATTGTGAAGAAAATGATTTTGGAACATGCTGACGTTACGCTACCTATCGTATTTGATTGTCTTTGTCATTTCTCTTAATAGTTTGTTCTTTATCTCAGTGTTAGGCTAATAAATATAATAATAATAATGTGTGATTCTCTTTCCTCTGTGGGTTAAGCCTACTTATATTTCATTCCATTTTTAATCCTGAGCTAGATAGGACATTCAGTGATCATATGTGATGCACTCCTTTTTGGGGGTTAGGCCTATTTATGTTTTAAATGCTGACCTGACAGGACATTTAGCTACCCATTCCTCAACCATAACATAAAATTCAGAAATAAATAATTGGGCTAAAGCACTCATGCTTTGGCTTTTAGACACCCGGACTCGCTGCTATGTTACCCCCTTCGGCGCTGCAAGATCTTGAAGGATAAGCATTGTGGCGCAGGATGGGTCCCCTAGCTCCTAAGGGGGTGGGGGGAAGGGGGTCTTTGTGGCTTGGTGGGTCTTGTGCAGGGGGCTTTGGGGAGGGGGACTTGTGGCTTGGGACTTCACTCCGTACGCAGTTCATGATGTCTGAAGATAAACCCCCCGCTTATGTGAGATCTTGATAGGAATTCGATAGTGACCACGTCACAGACTTCATGACGTCAATCGTGACGTCACTGCATTTTTAGAGGTTGGTCTCGCTTCCATTTTCGTTTGTGCATGTCAGCCGGTTCTTTGGAAGAAGAAGATACTGTCAAGTATGATTATGTTTATCGTTGTTAAAACTTCTGTTTAGTGGATTAGATTTTTGCTGCTTTTGTTGTTATTCTTCTGTTAGTTAACCTTTCAGTAACTAGTGCTGCTTAGTGTAGATATTAACGAAAACTGAAACATAGGACCAGGATGGGGGAGCTAAAGTTCTAAAGGATCAGTTATGTCAATGTGGCTTGTCTATACTAACTGTTGCCAGTAAACCTCGAGTATAGGCCTAGTGAAGGGAGATCAGGAGACTTTTGATGTTCATCCTTCTTCTTTATTATTATAGGGTAACTTTAATTACCATTTCTCATTGTATATTATATAGCCTCCTAAACTGGAAGCGGGTTATTTGTTTTATACTGGATTAGAAGCTGACCACTTTCCATACCTTAACGCCCTTTGTTGGCCGAAAACCGTCATTCGATGGGCCGGAGTGTTTATTGGAAGATTCATTTCAAGATAGAAATTCATTTCTCGAAATGATTGGCTTTCTAATGTGTAATTCTTTTTCGTCGTCTCCTTCTTCAATGTTATTATTATTATTATTATTATTATTATTATTGGAAGGTTCATTATTATTGGCTTTTAATTGTGTATTATTCTCTCTTCAATATTATTATTAGCTAAATTATTATTAGCAGTTAATGCAAGTTAGCGTAATGGAATCAAATTTTTTAACCCATTGTGTGATGTCCTCTGTATGGAATCTCTTTGGTTGAGCCGTTTTCTCTCTCTCTCTCTCTCTCTCTGTAATTTGAGCTGGAGATAAGGTGTCGAAGCGTTGCCGAAGAAGTCTTTAAGGGATTTTTGTTATTCAAATGAGGAACGTGGCATCGTTGTGTAGTGTCAGAGTTTAGCGGTTGCCTTGCCAAACGAGGGACGAGTGTCTTTATTCGCAGTTTTTGTTACTAAAATGGTAATGTCATCTGTACCTTAAGGATATTATATTTAATTCCTTTTATATATATATATATATATATATATATATATATATGTATATTATATATATATATGTATATATATACAAGTGTTTATATACATACACATATGTATGTATGTATGTATATATATATATATATATATATATACATACATACATACAGCACATTTATATTTTAACTGCTCAGTGCCATACTCAGGTACAAGCAGCAAAACGTCTTTTGTCAGTCACTTTTGCCTTTAAGTCGCCTATCACAACCAACCTTCATTGTTTTTTTAAATCTAGCCAGGTACGGATTTAGGCTTTTCGAAAAAAAACATGGTCTTTCACTCACATTCTTTGTCATTACTGGATTATATAGGCCTACTCTCGAGTTTACAGTTTTTTCTCCTGTCATACTCAGCTTTTTATATAAAACTATCGAATTTCACATACACACACACACACACATTCTTTTTCATTACTGGATCATATATAGGCCTACCCTCGAGTTCACAATTTTTTCTCCTGTCGTACTCAGCTTTATACATAAAATTCTCGAACTACACACACACACACATACATTCTTTTTCATTACTGGATCATATAGGCCTACTCTCGCTTTCACAATTTTTCTCCTGTCACACTCAGCTTTATATATAAAATTTTCGAACTACACACATATATAATGTATGTGTTGTCACCTTTAAAGCATACTTTTTTTTATGCTTAAAGTGCTCAGCACAGTCCATCATCCAAGTAAAAAAAAAAAAAGATAAAACAACTTAGCCTACTTTCTTCAGGGGAGGGCTTTGCGCTTTGTGTCTACTAAGTGTATTGCATTTAATTGATCTCATTCGGGTACGTTGCTTCTGCTCTCGTCGACGGAATTCTTAAGAAGCATTTATTATCTGCAGGCGCCGTTCTTGTTGTTTCTCGAGCAGTGCTCTAAAATTTTATGTTCATTCATTGTCATCAGTCTTGTTTTCTTGAGGTCATTTTTCTTCGCTCCTAAGTGGTTTAGCTCCGAATGCTTCGTGGAAGTGAAAATACTTTTTGGTGTTGTTTTCGTTTTTTGTCTGACCGCAAGGTTAAAGTTGACACTTATAAATTGGGCCGTTTTTTTTTCACGGTTTTAATTGGTGCTTAAATAAATGTGAAGATAGGTTTTCTTTTTCTTGTATTTTAATTTTTGGTCCCTGTTCCACTTTATTGTAGTTTGTATCGCTGGAGTTTTAGGTGTTCGTTTAACTGCAGTTATATTGTATTATTATCTTTATTATCTTCGTCAGATGCTGTGTTAATTTTGCATTATACTGCAGAGTTTTGTTTTACTTATTTTTTTTTTCTTAATTCTGAGTGTTCAAATGCTTTAAAGTGCCTGTTATAACTTTAATTTAGAATTGTATTTTTCGTTTGGTGGTTCTTATTTCGTCTTGGAAATTACTTAAAAGCTACCACAATCAAGGCTTACTTAACAATTAGGTCAAAGGCCAAGCACTGGGACCTATGAGGTCATTCAGCGCTGAAACGGAAATTGACAGTAAAAGGTTTGAAAGGTGTAACAGGAGGAAAACCTCGCAGTTGCACTATGAATCAATTGTTAGGAGAGGTGGAAAGGAAGATGGAAGAAAGAGAATATGGGAGGAGGTACAGTACAGTAAAGGAACGACCGCATGAGGTGCACTGACGGCACTACCCCCATACGGGGATCAGGAATATTGAAGAAGTTGGAGAGTGACTCCAGTTCCCCAAGATTTAGCCTAGGCTTGTCCTAATGTGTCGTCTGAGATCTTGTGAGTATCTTCTGGAAATCTGGTCCTGTAATTTTTTTTTTTTTTTTGAGCAGAGGCCAATGGGATGGGCATCTGAACTCATTTAATACTTTAGGGCGAAGTTAATCTTGTTATGTATGAAAGTGAATGCGAGAATGATTGCTGCCTCTCTCTCTCTCTCTCTCTCTCTCTCTCTCTCTCTCTCTCTCTCTCTCTCTCTCTCACTCACACACACACACACACACACACACACACAAAGCCGCCACCTTTTAGGTGAACTGGCTTTTAACTGAAGCTCAGATAAAATAATGATTAATGAATAAATACTTTAGAAGGGTGTCGTTTTGCTTTGTTTAATCCACAAATGCCTTGCTGTTTGTTGGTCGATGAGAGAGAGAGAGAGAGAGAATTAGCATCTGAGGGATGATACTGAAGTCGTCGAGGTCCTCCCTTAAATCATCATAATCAGCAGTCATCTTTTGCAATGCAAAGGACCCACGTGAAATTCCTTCACTTTAAGTCTTTCCTTTGCTTTTATAAAACATCAACTAATCTCTAAACCCCACACCCCACCCCACCCCCACCCCACCCCCACCCCCACCCCCACCCCCACCCCCGTCCGCTATCAGCGCCAGCCTCTTCTGGTGCCCACAGGAGTTTCTCTGATACTGTCACGAGCTGTTATCCCAAAAGCGGTGCGAAGGATATGTCCAAGCCATCTCCTTTTTAAATTCCGTATTTCCGTTATGGTATTATTTTTAACCCTGTCCTGCCATCTGACTCCTGATATTCTTCCCAAAGGTTTATTTTCAAGTCAGTAAAACTTTTTAGGTTCATTTTCATACCATTATTGATGTCCGTTTATTTACCAATAGGCCTACAGATCGTATAGTCTTACTTTTGTGTATCCAATGTAGTCTATTTGATTTTAGCTAAACGATATATATATTGACAGAGTAATATTTACTATTGTCCTTTGTCTCTTCTTCTTTCATTCTCCATCCCAGCACCGACCCACAACGGATACACGATTCTCTGCTTTGGTCGGTAGACGCTTGCTTTGATATTTTAAGGAAACGCTGCCAAATTAATCCCTTCCTGGTGGCCCTCTTGCCTCCCTCGGAGCGAAGATGGGTCTAGCTAGCTTCAGTTGCGAGCCGAGAGAGAAAGAGAATATCTAATGAATGGTTTACCCCAAAAGGGGTGTGGCGAAGCAGTAAAAGTTGTGTCTAGTGTTCATTTCTCCTCATCCTAGCGGCGACCCACAACAGATGACTGGTAGCTAGGTACTTAATTTACTGCTTAGGTTTGTAGAGACGTCCGGGATTTTCAGGAAAATCGCCCATCAATCGGTCTATTGTTGGTTGTCCAGTGAGCCTCGGTCTAGAAGTTCTAGCCGTGAGTTAGCCTATGAGCTAGACGCGCGGCTACCAAGCTACTAGACCAGAGAGAGAGAGAGAGAGAGAGAGAGAAGGAATTTGAGGCTTATTTTAGGAATGACGTTAGCATTATTAACTTAGCAATCAGCGCAGACGAAGTGCTGGAGCCCTTTTGTATCTGATACGACGAACGTCGGAGGCTGCCATAATGAGTCATCTGCACCGGGAGATGAACAATGGGTTTTGTTTGTAAACTTTTTGTTTTTACGCTCCCTCTCTAAACCTCCCCCACATTCCCCTCCCCCTCCCCCGCATTCCCCATCCATATCTCATTCCTCGGAAGGCTTTGTTTATATTGAGATTGCCGTTATTGGTGTGCACCAAAAGACACCATCGCGTTGTTTATTTAGATTTCGGTGCTCGTGATCCTCTGGGGACAAGACTCCGTCTTGTTTATTGCCAATTAAAATCGATAGGGATGTCACTGGTGATAGGATATTGCTGGGATGAGTGTGGTCTGTGAATAATAATGTGATAAATAATATTTTCGGTATAATACTAAGACAGGTACGTGTTCGTAACACGCTAATAATATCGCTGACTCAGTGAGATGCAAACGGATGTTACATTAGTATCGGTGAGCACCGTTTATTTACTGGTAATAATGTTGATAACGGATACAACATGACCTTGAAATAGTCAGGTATTTAATGAAAGTATTCTCATTTGTTTATGGTAATTATTTCAAAGATGCTAATTTGGTAAAGGAAATCGTGGTTTGATGAGATCCAAAAGCGGAAACTTCGGTAAAAGATTGATAAAACTTTCTGTACTTGCCGGCAGTGTTGCCAAGTACAGGGAAATTTCCCTGTTGTAGGAAAATTCAGTTGGGTATAGGGAAACGGGGAAGAAACTTGAAAATGCACCAAAATATAGGGAAATTTCAGAAAACTAACAGGGGAAAATATAGGGAAATTCGGGAAAACTATCTATATGTTAATATACGCTATATATTTTGCTCTATGTGGCAATAGAGCTTGACGGGCTGCCTGAGAGCAATAGCCCGCGCCAGCGTCAAGCCTTATAATTCTTGAAGAAAATGTTCTCTCTGCTAGGTTTGCACTCAGATGAGCCTCGTTTTCCCGGACGGAGTTAATCAGACGTCCTCGGCCCTCTGTCGCCAGATACCCTTGTGATCGGGGTTGAAATATGTCCAAGACCTACCCAAGGTCTTTCTCGAGATAGAGAAATTATTGCCTTTTTATGAGAGCAAAGTAAAAGAGAAATTACTGATTTTTTTTATAAGTAAAAAATTTACAGCTTCTCTAGCAGAGAAAATAAGACGATATTACTAAATGAGGGAACACGTTCTTAAATGAAGGAATATTGAAAATAAGTTGCTGTAGCGTTAAAAAGAATAGGAATTGCATTGTGAAAGAATGAGCCACTTGAAGATAGGAAATTTTTTTTTTTTTTTAATGCAAGAGAACTTGTGAATGAAAGGAAATACTATTTGTTAAATCGACAAGTTAGCCTACTCATATTTATGGAAGGTAGGCTAAATGAAATATTAGAGTATTTTAGAAAAGAAGAAATTATACTAAGTTGCGGTCACAAGGAATTTGTAAAATCATCAGGTGTGTGAAGACTTGATGTATGAATGAGCAGTCCCCCTCTCCCCCCAACAAAAATTCAATTTTCAAGGTATAATTGCAGGAGCCCACTGCTCTCTGCGTTTGGGTTAATGAAGTAGGTTAATCGTCTAATGATTTTTCTTTGTGTAAGGATGACATTCTGATTTAAAAGTGAATTGACAGCGCAAGACTCAAGTGGACGATAATGCAGATAAAAAAGACCTTTTTATGGATGTAAAATATGCAGTCAGTTAATGTCTAATCTCTAGCACTGAAACTTATACCCTTACTTCTTGTTAGAGGCAGGTCTGTAATTTCCTTTGCGTTTAAAACCCCACCTTAACTCTCTCTCTCTCTCTCTCTCTCTCTCTCTCTCTCTCTCTCTCTCTCTCTCTCTCTGACAGATAATATGGGATTATTCGCTCCCATTTCGCCCCATTGACCTTTGCACTTACTGTATTTGTGTAACCTAGGCCTATATGGCAAATAAATGTGGGTCCTGGTTTTACCTCAGTGGCAATATCTCTAGAATAACCTGAGTAGATATATATATATACAGTATATATATATATATATATATATATATATATATATATATATATATATACAGTACACATATACATATGTGTGTGTGTGTGTGTGTGTGTGTGTGTGTGTGTGTGTGTGTGAACTGTTGGCAAGTCTGGCATCGTTTCGCTTAGACAATCTCAAGAATAGACTAGGTTATTTAAACATTATTTATTTCCAGCTCATTTAGTATCTGTACATCGTTCTCCACATTCATCGAATATCAAGCTTATTTTGTCGTTTTGAGACGATGAAGAAATTATATATCGTGGCAGGAAATGACACTAATCGGCAGTGACAGACTAATTTAATGTATTTTTTTATTTTATGGAATGATAAAAATGCAAAAAAAAATTTTTGTAAAGTATCTTCAAGAGCCATTGAATCCGGCGCCTCTGGCTCCAATTGGCTCAATATTTTTTCCTGCGAACGGAGTCGACGCAGTCTTCATCCTCCCATGGATAATATGTTCATGAATACCGACGTCAAAACTCAATATCCTTTGTATAGGGGTTAGTGCCGTCAGTGCACCTCGTACGGCGCACTGTAGGCATTACTTAGGTTCTTTGCAGTGTGCCTTCTTTAGGCCCCTAGCTGCAACCCCTTTCGTTTCTTTTACTGTACCTCCTCCCATATTCACTGTCCTCCATCTTGCTTTCCACCCTCTCCTGACAATTGATTCATAGTGCAACTGCGAGGTTTTCCTCCCGTTACACCTTTTAAATTCTACTGTCAATTTCCGTTTCAGCGCCGAATGACCTCATAGGTCCCAGAGCTTGGCCGAAATTCTATATTCAGTTCAAAATTCAATATCCCTTGTATGGGTCGAATGGAGGTCATTTTCAGTCTTACAGAGAGAAGGGAAATTCATTAGACGCGTCTCAAAAGACAGGGACAGGCCCTCTGTACTGTTTTCCGTCCTCCCGACTCGCCTTAAAAGGTGAGACCCAGTTTCTGGCTAGTGACGTTTTAGTATTTTGGTTCGCGACCTTGAGAACGAACATACGCACGTACAGTACATGCCCATGAGCGTTCTTTTTTTTTCTTCTTCTTCTTCTTTTTACTCGCCGGGTATTATAAGCAAGGGCGAAGATGTGCTTAATTCTGTGAGATTGTTGACCATCATTATATAAACACATGCCGCCTAGCAGTTGGCTGGTACCTGTTTCTTGTCGCTGATTCTCTCTCTCTCTCTCTCTCTCTCTCTCTCTCTCTCTCTCTCTCTCTCTCTCATCAGCACATACACACACTGTACGTGTATTATTTAGAAATTGCTCAGGTGGAAGTATCAGTTTGATAATAGTTTTTCTTAACCCTCTTGTCCCACAATACCTTAATATGGCTGATGTATCACATTCATCATTAACTCACTTATTTAGGCAAATCGACAAAGATGATTACATTGGTAGGACGACTATGAGTATTTTATTATTATTATTATTATTATTATTATTATTATTATTATTTTTATACGTTTCTACTCCATCCATCATCAATCATTGATTGTATTTCTTTCAGATTTTGTTAGTTTACCCAGATTTAAGTTCTAGTGCAGTTGGTTCTTGAGATTTCCATTTGTTTGATTATCATGAATATTTAAAGAAAAATAAAAAATTAATTTCTTTCACCAGGCGTTGAACATTGAATGACAGTCTGAAACTTCGAGTCTCAGTTGGTTCTTGAGAAAATCGATTATCGTGAATATTGAAAGAAATATAAAAAGGCGTAAACATTGCCTAAACTTCTCTCGTAGAAAACGAGAGTACAGTAAACAGGAGTGTTCTAGCATTGCCAGAATGAGCTCCAGTGATTGTAATTTCCACTGAACACCTGTAAAGTTACAGGGAAATCAACGCGAATGGCGGTACATTTCACCTTTTGCAAAAACCGTTAGTTATCGTAATTATGTTTTGCAGGAAACCCAATGCCGAACTTGCTAGTTAGGTAGTTATTGTATTTTTGTATAACGGACATGCAAGTTACGTAGTTTTTGCATTTTCGAGTCTCCGGCCGGCTGATGAAGAGTTAGAGGAATTTATTTCTGGTGATAGAAATTCATTTCTTACTATAATGTGGTTCGGATTCCACAATAAGCTGTAGGTCCCGTTGCTAAGTAACCAGTTGGTTCGTAGCCACGTCAAATAAGTCAAATCCTTCGGGCCAGCCCTAGGAGAGCTGTTAATCAGCTCAGTGGTCTGGTAAAACTAAGGTATACTTAACTTTTGTATAACGAACTTGCAAGTTACGTAGCGTTTGTATTTTTGTATAACGAGCATGCAAATTACGTAGCGTTTAGTATTTTATATAACGAACATGCATATACTCCCAAACTATGCATAGCACAGATTAATCAGTGATTAATGTTATTGAAGGTTGATCACTATTTGTAAACGTTGCATTGCCTCAGCCCATTTGTGCAAAGCTTCGGTTGCCAGTTAGTCTGTTGCAGCGTTGAAGAAAGACCGGTAGTGAGAGCTCTACCCTTTTAAAGAGATGTTTGCGGTGGTATAATGGGCAGACGCCCTTCTCTTTACGATGCTTACTTGATCTCCATTTGGACCTTTTAATCCGTCGAGAGTCTTCTCTCTCTCTCTCTCTCTCTCTCTCTCTCTCTCTCTCTCTCTCTCTCTCTATATATATATATATATATATATATATATATATATATATATATATATATATATATATATATATATATATATATATATATATATATATTTTATCCTATTATATATATATATATAGCATTTATCCTGCTTATGTTGAATGAGGTTGCCTAGTGCTCTCTCTCTCTCTCTCTCTCTCTCTCTCTCTCTCTCTCTCTCTCTCTCTCTCTTCTATGGAGGCACCGCATTAGATAAGTATCGGCAGATGCAGGGCCGTCAAAACTTCCTCCGCTAATTGCTTTCACGAGTTAACTGCATTTGTACTCACTAACCTCACCCCGCCCGCTCGCTGCCACGCTCGCTCGCGCCCTTTAGAAATCTGATTCCTATACGTTGCAAAAAAAAAAAAAAAAAAAAAAAAAAAAAAAAAAAAAACAAATCCGACATCGCTTATTGCTGACGTAGTGGTTGGCTGGTTCTTGGATCCTTCCTGGGAGTCTTTGTAAGGGGGGATGGTTGTTGCCAGGGGGAAAAGGGGGTCTTCGTAGTTGGGGAGGGAGGGGGCTTGGGGATGGTTGTTGGCAGTGGGTGATGGGTTTGGGGAGGGTTGTTTGCAGGGGGAAATGGGTTTGGGGATGGCTGTTGGCAGGGGAAATGAACTTTGGGGAGGATTGTTGGCAGGGGAAATGGGTTTGGGGAGTTTGTTGGCAGGGGAAATGGGTTTAGGGGATGGCTGTTGCCAGGGGAGATGAACTTTGGGATTAGTTTGGGGAAATGGGTTGTTGGAGGTTGGAGATGAGGGTTTGGGGATGGCTGTTGGCAGGGGGAGATGGGGAGATTAGTTTGGGGAGGGTTGTTGGCGCTGAGGATGAGTTTGGGGAGGGTTGTTGGCAGCGGGGAATGGGTTTGGAAGGATTGTTGGCAGGGGGAGATGAGTTTGGGAAGGGTTGCTGGCACGGGGGATTGGTTTGGGATGGTTGTTGGTGGAGGGAAACGAGTTAGTGAGGGTTGTTGGCAGGGGAATAGGTTTGGGAGGGTTGTTGGCAGGGGGAATTGGTATAGAGAGCGATGTTGGCAAGAATGTTGGAGTGTCGGTTATCTCCTGGTTGGAACAAGGGAGGAGTTAGTACGGAGGGGGAAGGAGGAGTAAGGGTAGATATTCCAGGGCATCTCCCTGCTTAGTAGAAGAGTCGGGGGAGGGGGATGATCGAAGTGGCGAGGCATCTCCACCCACTGCTGCAACGACAACGCCTCCATAAATTATTGTGCTTGAAGTTCGAAAGGCCATTTGAGGCGATCGGCCTTGCGATAACGTTGCGAGGGAGGAAGCTGCGGTGGAAACAAGTCGCATTTAACGTTTGATTTTCCAAAATGAAATTGGATGTTGAACATCAACTTTGGCATTTCTCAGCGATATCTTGTTTTACCTTTGTCTTTGTACCTTCTCATGACCGAAGGCCGACGGAGTGGGGAAATTAGTATGCGTATTTTGCCAGGACATTGAGAAACAAGAAAAAGTGGGTAGTAAAATTATTTGGCCCGAGCGTCGGAATACAGCCTTGTTGCTCAGTGATAATCTGGAGGTTGCTTCTAGGCAATATCACAAGAGGTAAATCAAGTACTTGACTTTGCAGCAAAACATGGCGCTTTCTCGGGTTACTAAAAGTAATATCTGAGTTATATTTAAGAGTCTGACCCTGCTATGTGTCTGTTATTTGATATCAACACTTTGGTGGCATCACAGTTGTCTGATGTAATTTTGTAAACTATAGGATCGATATTTGATACCCATTAGGGTTCGTGACCTTTGAAGAGAATGGTGATAAAAAACGCTGTATTTTGAATTATACTGACCTTTATTTTAGAGAAGCTTGGTCATAACCTAATCTGTCCTAAAGTAGTCAAAACCAGTTTGATTATAATTAGTTATGAATATAAATTTAATTGAATTTTATTGAGAATGAAATTTAGATTTTCGAGTAATGCTTTTAGTTTCGTTGATATCTTGTATTAAGATTATCTTTAATCACTTTATTCCTCATCAAAGTGACATTAATGATATAAGGCAGATTTTAGCAAGGAATGTCTGGTTTCTGGTATGAAAGTTTTTTTTTTTTTTTTTTTTTTATATTTACCTGTTCATGAACAGTAACATATATATATATATATATATATATATATATATATATATATATATATATATATATATATATATATATATATATATACAGTGTGTGTATGTGTTTAAAAGATGTACAAAATTAGTTCAACTAGTGGATGGAAAGAAAATCTTACGTCGCTGATTAGATGGGCTGTTTGTGTTATTTGTTAAATTGCAGATTGTGCTCACAGTTGAAATATATTCGAAAAGAAGACAATTTCCCCTGTGAGAGAGAGAGAGAGAGAGAGAGAGAGAGAGAGAGAGAGAGAGAGAGAGAGAGAGAGAGAGAGAGAGAGAGAGAGAGAGACTTACACCTCTAAAGAATCCGTTGAATTTAGTTTGTGTCCTTCAGTGTTGTGTTATGCTAAAGGAATCGAATCCTGTAAAATGCGGTAGCGTGATCCCCGAGACAGAGAGGGGATCACTTTAATGGCTCCAAAGAAATCCCTTTCCCTAATTTTCCGTATGCCATAAATCTCTCTCTCTCTCTCTCTCTCTCTCTCTCTCTCTCTCTCTCTCTCTCTCTCTCTCTCTCTCGTTAGCAGCATTTTATAATAGCTCCAAACTTCTCTGGTGATAGTTCATGTCAATATATAAGATTATATATATATACACATATACTGTATATATTATAAATATATTGTGTGTTTATGTGTTTCTTATGAAGTTTAGATTTTCCAGTAATGCTTTTAGTTTCATCGATTTTATTAAGATTATCTTTAATCACATTACTCCTCATCAAAGTGACATTAATGATATAAGGCAAATCTTAGCAAGGAATGGCTGGTTTCTGATATGGCAGCTTTTTTTTTTTTTACATATCCGTTTATAAACAGTACCATATTATATATTATACATACATACACACACACAAACACACACACACATTATATATATATATATATATATATACATATATATATATATATATATATATATATATATATACATATATATTATAATGTCATTCAGTCGTCTGCTATGTAATTTGTAATATGCATCAGCATTGATAAAAAATGCAGTACTGTACTTCAGTCCAATGTTGAAAAGGTACGAGCTCTGATGTTTTTGGGGGATTGTACTGTACCCCCTCGATATCTCTGACTTTGCAGACGGGTGCACCGTAGATTCTGTACGATTTATAAACGTGAGATCTTTATTGCCTTCCAGTGGTTTCTATGCTCCCTTTTGGGTTGGAATTTTATTATCTGACGTTTCCACTAAACTGTTGTTTGCATTTTTGGGGGGGCTCATTTCTACTTTTTCAAGTGAAAAGTAACAAAAATTCACAGGTGTTAAAAATTTTTTTTTAGACATCGCTTCAGTTGGTAAATACTCTGCCGCATTTGGTAAATACTCTACACCGGATGTATATTACAACTAGAGATTATGATATTGTTGAAACGTGGCTGACAATGGCCGTGTTATGACCAACTTCTGTGTCGAAAATAAACTGACCCATTTTATCATGTATCCATGACTTTCAGACTGACGCACTGTATTCTGCAGCCTTTAATTTTAGCTTGACACAAGATGCTCTGCAGAAAAAAGGAATCAATAAAAATAAAATAACATGGAAAAAAAGTTTCGATATTCTGAAGAAAATGTAGCAGCGCAAATAGAAAGATTGGCGATGAACTAGGTAAAGCAGCGTGCCAACTGGTTTGAGGCTGGCGAAGGTAAACAGGACTTGTCACAATGCTGTTAAAACGGCGGCCTGTTTTTTGTTTCGTTTCTTTTATTCCTCCTTTAGGTTACCTGTTTTGACATAATTTTCCTGTTTCTGATCAGAAATATGCTTGGAGGACCTGCTTCAAGTTTTTGCTTTCACCCTGGATGTTCGATTGAGCCTTTCTGGATTGCTATCATTCTGCTGTCACTTTTGCTACCTCTAATCTGCTGAGAAAATTATTCAGTTTAAATAATAACAAGTAAAAAATAAAGTATCGTTTTCTGTACATCGTATAATCAAGGCCACCTAAAATAGCTTTTATCTTTCGGTGGTCTCGGTATAATGCTGTATGAGCTGCGGCCCATGAAACTTTAACCAGGGCCCTGTGGTGGCCTGTCCTATATGGTTGCCAGATGCACGATCGTGGCTAACTTTAACGCTAACTTTAACCTTAAATAAAAATAAAAACTGCAGAGGCTAGAGGGGTGCAGTTTGGTATGTTTGATGACTGGAGGGTGGATGATCAACATATCAATTTGCAGCCCTCTAGCCTTGGTAGTTTTTAAGATCTGAGGGCGGACAGAAAAAGTGCGGAACGGATGGACAAAGCCGGCACAATAGTTTTCTTTAACAGAAAACTAAAAAGGGCGGACTGGATGCCTGTATGTTGATTATAAGTACAGATTGAGTAAGTCAGTGTCAGCTGATGTCCTCTGTCCAACTTGACTGGTCATCTTCTACTGATTGAAATCCTTAATGTTTTGATGAACTGTAGCACAAGCCTGTATTTTTGAAGCTTCTCACTTATATCTCCCGTGTAAGTGCTTAATGTCCTTCAGTTCATCTTTCTGTACTAATAGAATGGATAGCTTTATAGATTAGCTTGTGCAGACAACGACCAGGTACTTGTATCCAGTTCATTAATCTTATTTGGAGGAAGGAATGGGAGCGGTCTTGGGATCAGCAGCTTCATCGCCTGTGTAAATCTTGTTGCTTAGAATTTATATAATAAACCTTTTCTGAAACCACAAAGGGGAAGAGGAAGCAGAGAGAGAGAGAGAGAGAGAGAGAGAGAGAGGGGAATGCTTAGAATCTATATGGTAAACCCTTTCTGAAACCAGAGGGGGCAAAAAGGAAGCTTATATCTAGAAAAAGAGAGAGAGAATGCTTAGAATGTATATGATAAACCCTTTCTGAAACCAGAGGGGGCGAAAAGGAAGCTGATATCTATAGAGAGAGAGAGAGAGAGAGAATGCTTAGAATCTATATGACAAACCCTTTCAAAACCACAAAGGGGAAAAGGAAGCTGATATCTAGAGAGAGAGAGAGAGAGAGAGAGAGAGAAGAGAGAACATGTCAAGCAAGGAATTCAGATTTGTTTTATAGGTGCATGTTGATAAATATGTGTACGCATGCGCGTTCGTGCATGCACGCATGCGGGTGTACCTCGTGTATCTGCGCCCTAAATTTCATGTGTTTTATGTGTCAGGGATAAAAGGATTTGCTAGACTGCGGTTTTGGGTCGGTAGGGGGAGACGTGAGGGGAAAGGAGAAAGGTTCTCTCCCTATTTCCCCTTAGAGAGAGAGGGAGAGAGGAGCCGGGGAAAGGAGAAACACAGAGAGGAGAAGGAATTGAGAAAAAGGAACCAGAATGAACGAGAGAAGGGGAAGAAGAGAAGGAGAAAATTGGAAGGAAGGGAGAAACGCAGACAGAGAGAAGAAGGAATTGAGAAAAGGGAACCAGAATGAACGAGAGAAGGGGAAGAAGAGAAGGAGAAAAATTAGAAGGAAAGGAGAAACGCAGATAGAGAGAAGGAGTTGAGAAAAAGGAACCAGAATGAACGAGAGAAGGGGAAGAAGAGGAGAAAAATTAGAAGGAAGGGAGAAACGCAGACAGAGAAGGAATTGAGAAAAAAAAATTATTTCCCCTCAGCCCCATTTTTCTTATTTTTCTTTCTCCTCCTCCGCTTCCCCTCGAATATCTTCCTCTTCCCACCTTCATCCGTTTTTTTTTTTTCAATTCCCTCTTCTCTCTGTCTGCGTTTCTCCTTTCCTTCTAATTTGTCTCCTTCTCTTCTTCCCCTCGAATACCTTCCCCTTCTCTGGTTCATTCTGGTTCCTTTTTCTCAATTCCTTCTTCTCTCTCTCTCTCTCTCTCTCTCTCTCTCTCTCTCTCTCTCTCTCTCTCTCCCCCTTTTTTTTTTATGTGGCGATGATGGCATCGTTGTTTTTACGAAGTTTGGTATATGATGGTCCCGCATCGCAGGAGAAGGTATTTCCTTGGCGTCGTTCGTACTCGAGAGAGAGAGAGAGAGAGAGAGAGAGAGAGAGAGAGAGAGAGAGAGAGAGAGAGAGACTTGGTGCCTTGCAAGGAGGTAGCCGAGATGATGCATTTCTTAGAACCTGTTCTTTATTACTGGCTGGCATTATGTTGATGGTCAAGTCTTACCAACTTTTTTTTTTTTTTTTTTTTTTTGTCGACTTTTTTGTGTTGTGTAAACATTCCTTTTTTTTTTTTTTTTTTTTTTTATCAAGTTTGTCTGTTAGATTGTTTTGGGAATGGCGGTTACTGTTTTTCTTATTAATTCCGGTTAAAAACCATCCCCACATTCTTAAATTCTCAGGGGGGTAAACAAACAATTTTTATTCTGTGTAAAAAAATTTTTTCTATTTTTCCAATGGACTGATTAACGTTTTTTTTTGGCAGTATCTTAGGTACTTAATCCAGAATGCTTTTTATGAAAATGTATTGGGCACATAACCAGATTTCTTTCGTTGTTGCTTGAAATATAATCTACATAAAATTAAGTTCTGAGTACATCAGGACAAGAATCATCTTTGTAGAATAAATGAAAACAAATGTATAATAACAGGGAAAACAGTAATAAGAAGAATCAAAGAGGAGAACTGCCCCAGATGTTTATGCTCACTGTTCCTTAGTTATTGTGGTTAACGTTGGCAAAAAAAAAAAAGTAAGAGATAAACAGTGGTGCTAATGGACCTCTCATAGCGGACATTCATATGACTCCGGAAATGCCGAAGAAGTCAGAGCTAGTCTATATAGTTTTTGCACGTCTGAGCACTCACTCTCCTTATCTTGATAATAAGATAACATATTTTTGTGATTGTTTATGCATTTGAGAAGCAAGTGACCAAACGGAAAGTAGGGGCTGATGGTAGGAAACAAAATGGGAGTCGTTGTTTCTTTGTAATTCTCTACTAATTGTTTATTGTTATTTTAGCCTATTTTTTTCATTCGTTGCTCGTCTCTTGGCTAATTTCTTGTTTACTGGTATTAGTCGTTCTGCTAATCTAATAATAATTCGAAACTTTGATAATATTAAAAATGTATACTGTATTATGTACACATATATATATATATTTATATTTATGCATATAAATGTTAATACATATCCATATATCTGTCTATCTATCTATCTATCTATCTATCTATATATATATATATATATATATATATATATATATATATATATATATATATATATATATATATATATATATATATATATATATATATATATATATACATATATACACACACACACTCACTCACTCACTCACTCACTCACTCACATTGCGCCCCAGTTGCGTTTTACTCTTCATATATTTTTTCTCTCCTTGCTTATATCGTTGAATTGCATCGCATTCACAAGAACTGTTAAGATAAAGTGGGAAGATTCCTGTGTCGGAGACGAAGCGTTTTCAAGCCGTTTGATGTGGGTTCTGAAGAAGGCGTTGCAACAGCAGGAGTAGTATGTCATCCTCGAACTTGAGTTTAGCCTTGAGCACTACTTCTCAGAGGCCTCCTCCTCCTCCTCCTCCTCCTCCTCCTCCTCCTCCTCCTCCTCCTCCTCCTCCTTCTCAAGGATACTGAGGCGCTCTCATTATCCATGAATGAACTTGCCTGTTTTATTCAAGTTTTGTGGGAAGTGACTCGAAGGCTTTTCGATGTTTATTTGAGTTTTAAGAGTATGGTCTCCTGGAATATTTAAGGGAAACGGAGTTTACGTTTTTTGAGAGAGAGAGAGAGAGAGAGAGAGAGAGAGAGAGAGAGAGAGAGAGAGAGAATGCACATTAATTAGAGCATTTGGTCTGCTCAGAGAGATAACATGGGGTCTTTAGGGTCTGTTAGTTACTTCTTGAGAGAGAGAGAGAGAGAGAGAGAGAGAGAGGAACATGTATCCTTTGGTTGTCCTTATGAGAGACCGGAAAGAGAGGGAGAGAGAGAGGGCGACTCTGGCTTGCTCCAAGAGAGAGGAACATGTAGCTTTTGGTTTTCTTCATAAGAGAGAGAGAGAGAGAGAGAGAGAGAGAGAGAGAGAGAGAGAGAGAGCCTTTGGCATACTCCAGGAGAGAGAAACATGTGGCTTTTGGCGTTCCTTATGAGAGAGAGAGAGAGAGAGCGAGAGCGAGAGCCTTTGGCATGCTCCAGTAGAGAGAAACATGCAGCCTTTGGCTTTTCTCATGAGAGAGAGAGAGAGAGAGAGAGAGAGAGAGAGAGAGAGAGAGAGAGAGAGAGAGAGAACGCGCACTGTACAGCCTGTAGGTCAGCAACAACCAACTATCTCGGAACTGTGAATTGCGTAACCTGGAGCGAAGGTGGCGACGTGTTTGGGATCTGTTCCCCTCCCCTCCCCCTTTAAACCATTCTCCATCCATTACCCCTGCACTTCCATCTTCCCTTCCTGTTCCTCCACCGTCGACGTGTCCGGAGGCAGCAACGGCCGGGGGAAAGAGCGAATCCATAAGTCGTGCCGCCGTCTAATTATAATAGAGAGGAGATTCCTCTCCGGAGGAGAGAGGCTGTGTGTGTGTGTGTGTGTATGATGGTGTTTGGGCGAAGGGCAATGGGCTGTGTGATTTGAGTGAGATGGATAGCCGCGTGGGATGCCCGATTCGGGGGCTCTTCTTGGCTCCTGCTTCTTCTTCTTCTTCCTCTTTTTCTTCTTCTTCTTCTGCTTCTTCTTCTTCTTCTTCTTCTTCTTCTTCTTCTTCTTCTTCTTCTTCTTCTTCTTCTTCTTGTTTTTGTTCTCCTTCTTCATCTTCTTCTTCTTCTTCATCTTCATCTGCTTCTTCTTCTTCTTCTTCTTCTTCTTCATCTGCTGCTGCTGCTTCTTCTGCTTCTTCTTCTTCTTCTTCTTCTTCTTCTTCTTCTTCTTCTTCTGCTGTGGAGGAGAAGTTGGAAGGATGCACAGAAGTTTGAGGAGTAGGGGGAGGGGGTCGTGGAGGGTTCGGCGCTAATTGGTGGGACGTGTTTGGGATGTGTTCTTGATGAACTTTAACCTCCCCCTGCGAAGTTGGGAAAATGCACATATTTTGGAGGGTGGAGGATTTTAAACCTTTTGCTTGAATTGTTGGGTGTGGAGTGGTGTATGTTTTTCCTTTCCTCTTCAGAAGATTTGGAAGGGGCTGGGACAAGGCGTTTAATAATACATACACGGATAGTGATAGTTTTTTCCAGTCAATTTCTCATTGTTGTGTAGGCGACTGTAGTGGTGGCTTTAAAAGAGCAAACTTTACGTTTTGACCTTTCTTTGTGGTCATATACAGTTTTTTCCCAGTCAATTTGTCATTGTTGTGTAGGAGACTGTAGCAATGGCTTTAAAAGAGCAGACGTTATTTTTTTTACCCTTCGTGGCCATTTTAGGTATATCTGTCTTACCTATAAGGATAACTAACCGACTGGGTAAAAGACAAACACTGGACCTCAGCCGTAAGAGCAGTCTCTAACCATTTTCGTAATAATACCTGGAACCTCTGCAATTCGCAATAAGTTGTCGCGTGTATGAGGTGGGCGTGAGAGTTTGTTGGATGGCAGTCAGTCCGGCCGGGTTGACTGGGTATTGATGGAAGTGTCACTGTGAATGGTTGTTAACACGGTCGTCGCTGCCCACGGGTACCGGGATTGACTTGCTGTAGGAATTGACGTCCCTGGAGTGTATGCTTGATGGGGAAGAGAGACAGCGCTCAGTTTATCTATTCCTTTCTATGCTTCTTTCGGGAGCTTTAGAGAAGAGAAGGGTATTATAGTTGATGGTATGGGATATATTTGAGTAAACTGATTCGTTGAACAGTTTTGATCAGCCGTATTTATCATAAATCTTAACATTTTAATACTCGTACAGTTTTGGTCAGGCTGACCAGAGGGTCCTACGATAAACCCCAAATAAATATTCACAAAGTTAGAGACCTTTAAAGCCTAAAAGCTTAATTAAAAACAAACACTTGCCTTTTCTTGTTCCTGTTAATGTTTCCGGATCACTTTCGTTAACAAGTGTCTTTGATTTTTGAAATACAAGTAAAAAAAACATTTATTTTAAAGAGATTATGGGAATACATGGCCATTAAAGTTTATGTTCCATGGCTGGTATGCTATGGAACATAAACTATCTGTTAATTATTTATCAGCTTCGAAATACGAAAACGAAAAGTCCATGGATAATAATACTACTAACTGGAAGTAGTTGCAGTAGCCATATTTAAAGACATTTCCATAACTCCTTGCTCTTGTCACTATTATCCCACTCACTTTATGAGAACAGAGAAAGAGAAAATGAAAAAAATAGATAGAGGATATACACGCGTTCCATAATTACTTGGCGTTCAGCATAATTTTCCATTTCCATTTTAGGTTTGGAAAAATTTCAGTGCCCAGTCTTCCAAGGTGTTCAAGATCAAGTTCCGGAGAAGAAGTTTTAAGTGATAAAATGATAACTCCGCAAAGTGTGTAAAGGTAACAGTGATAATAGTTGGAACTGCTTGAAGATAATAGCGCCCTGTAACCTCCAAACTGCTTTGCAACTCAAGAGTATTGTGGCAACTATGAATTCGTCGTGGACAGTGTTTTATATATATATATATATATATATATATATATATATATATATATATATATATATATATATATATATATATATATAATATATAATATATATACATGATAGAAGATAATAGACGATACATGATGAAACATAATGCACAGAGAATTAGCCACAAATATTTGGTACTTGAACAATTTGCCTTTTTCGTGTTATTTTAAAGTGCAGTCAGCAATGATGTGGAGAAACAGTTCCTGAGAATAGAGAGAAAAAAATATAAAAAAGAATGTCTTCCTTACTGTAATAATAATAATAATAATAATAATAATAATAATGGAGATGATGCTTTAGGACAAACAGGCGCTCAGATGACGACGCACACAGCCACGGGGCCACAGCAGAAGCAAAGTGGGGGATAAGTATCGTCCCCTCTCCTTACATATATACAAAGTATATTTAGATCCTCAAGGTCATCAGCACCTCTCTCTCTCTCTCTCTCTCTCTCTCTCTCTCTCTCTCTCTCTCTCTCTCTTACTTTTTTGTCTCAAAAGGACGCCATCACTAACGCCACCATCACCACCACCACCACCGTAATCATCTCTCACTGCCTGCTGCCATCCCGTGTCAAGTAGATCTGTACTGGGACTTTTTATGAGCGAACTGTGTTAACCAATTTTTTTTTTTTTTTTTTTTTTTTTTTTTTTTAGGTTTAGAAAAATATAGGAAGATAAACACGGGAATTGGGATTGCATTGACGTTGTCACATGAAAAATTCGCGCAGTGTTAAGTAAGGTTGTATTTTTAATTTTTTTATTTATTTTTTTTTTTTTTTAGATAAAAAAAATATAGGGAGATGAACTTGGGAATTGGGGTTATATTGATGTTATCATGAAAAATTTGCGCAGTGTGTTAAGTAAGTCTTTATTTTTATTTTTTTATTTATATATTTATTTTTTTGAGGACAGAGAAAAATATAGGGAGATGAACACGGGGGTTGGGATTACATTGGCGTTGTCACATGAAATTTTTTTTTTTTTTTTTTTTTATAGGGATTGGAATTGGAATAATTTTTTTAGGACAGAAAAATACAGAGACAAACACTGTAATTGAAATTACATTGACGTTATTGCATAAAACATTTGAGAAATGTTAAGTAAGTGCAATCTTGTTTTTCTTGTATTTTTCTTAGGACAGAAAAATATAGGAAGATAAATACAGATATTCGAATTACATTGACGTTATCACATAAAACATTTGAGAAATGTTAAGTAAGTGCAGTCATCTTCTTGTTTATTTAGGACAGAAAAATGTAAGAAGATAAATACTGATATTGGAACTACATGAAAAAATCTCGTAGTTTTTTTTTTCTCTCTTTGAAGGACAGAGAATCATAGAGGCAGATAAACAATGGAGTTGGAATTACAATTGGGGTTGTCACATGAAACATTCAGCGCCATCTTGTAGTCCGCACCTTTTCCTCAAAACACTTCAGGAAGTAGATTTATGGATTTCGTGAAGGTCGCACTCTATTCTTACCCCTTCCTTGGTCTATATAAAACATTAAATTTCCCGTCCCAACGGCCTTTCTATTAAAAAATAAGATACTTTTATACAACAAAATTTTTTCATTTAATTTATTTTCTTATAGATAAATTTGCTAATTTAACTTACTTTCATAAAGATAAATTTACAAGTTCAACTTATTTTCGTAAAGCTAAATGTGCTAATTTAACTTATTTTCATAAAACTAAATTTGCTAATTTAATTTATTTTCATATAACCAAATTTACAAGTTCAACTTATTTGCATATAACTAAAGTTGCCGATTTAACTTATTTTCATAAAACTAAAATTGCTAATTTAACTTATTTTCATAAAACTAAATTTGCTATTTAACATATTTTCATAAAAATAAATTTGCTAATTTAACATATTTTCATAAAACTAAATTTGCTAATTTAACATATTTTCATATAACCAAGTTTGCTAATGTAACATGTTTTCATAAAACTAAATTTGCTAATTTAACATATTTTCATAAAACTAAATTTGCTAATTAAGCTTGGAAATAAATGAGTATTCTTGGCACCGTCCCATGAATCTCCTCAGTGAGCTTCATGATTCTTCTGTTAGGTTTGCTGATTTGACTCGCGACAGATATTAATGAGCTGATGGGGGGCTGGGAAGATGTCAGTGAATTGCCCGGAAAATCATCCCAATTTCACACTTGAGAATCGCACTGTCTCAGTGGCGTGTCTGTTGTTACGGTCGTAGAGAGATATATTCACATTTAGTTTTTATATATATATATATATATATATATATATATATATATATATATATATATATATATATATATATAAAGAGAGGTTTGGAGTCGAGAAGGGTATACGTTCGTTGAACATCCTTCTGAAATGAATCCGTACAAATTGTTAGACACACTTGGAAAGGGCTCGTTAAAAACAGCAACCCCGACTAGGGATTTGGCTGAGACGAATATACATGTACATATATAGCCTATAAGCAAAAGGATTGACTGGTTGGTGGTCACCAAAACTGGCGTCACAGTAAGGAAGAGGAACAAGGCGTTGTGAGAACAACTTTCCATTATTGGAAACTGCATTTCATAGGTGGATTATATATTATTGCACAAAGAAATTGGTTAAAGAACAACAAAGATCACTTTGCAGTTTATTCATTGATGCAGACGCTCTTGTTACGTCAGTCTGCATTCTGTAAGAATTATATAAGTATATATGATGTAACTAAGGGGTGTTATTAGTTTAGATGAGCTGCA
Organism: Macrobrachium rosenbergii; assembly: GCF_040412425.1. Classification (NCBI taxonomy): domain Eukaryota; kingdom Metazoa; phylum Arthropoda; class Malacostraca; order Decapoda; family Palaemonidae; genus Macrobrachium; species Macrobrachium rosenbergii. The sequence continues at coordinate 4,937,881 of NC_089790.1, read as the reverse complement.
GAGTTTTGGGTGCCAGAAAGTAGTTTTTCCAACAGACACCAGTCCAGCAGTTCTGAGGAGGTGCACAGTTCTGACACGATTTGGTCAAGCATTCCTGAACTAGTGCTATGCACTCAAGTGCCAGTTAGCTATTCAGAAGTGGTGCACAGGTCTGACAAGAGCTGGTCAAGGTTCTAAACTAATGCTGTGCACTGATGTGCCAGTTAGCTACTGAGAAATGGTGGGCAGTTCTGACACGAGTTAGCCCTGTAGTTCTGAACTATGCTGCGCACTCAAGTGCCAGCTAGCTATTCAGAGGTGGGACAGTTCTAAAAAGAGTGAGGTAGCAATTCAGATGTGGGACACAGTTCTAAGAAGAGTTAGTTAGCTATTCAGAGGTGGGACACAGTTCTAAGAAGAGTTAGTTAGCTATTCAGAGGTGGGACACAGTTCTTAGAAGAGTTAGTTAGCTATTCAGAGGTGGGACACAGTTGTAAGAAGAGTTAGTTGGCTATTCAGAGGTAGGACACAGTTCTTAGAAGAGTAAGTTAGCTATTCAGAGGTGGGACCCAGTTCTAAGAATAGTTAGTTGGCTATTCAGAGGTGGGACACAGTTCTAAGAAGAGTTTGTTAGCTATTCGGAGGTGGGACACAGTTCTAAGAAGAGTTTGTTAGCTATTCAGAGGTGGGACACAGTTCTGAGAAGAGTTAGCCATGCACTTCTTGACCAATGTGCTCTTAAATGTCAGTCAGCCATTCAGAAGTGGTGCAAAGCCCTGACAAGAATTAGCCTTGCAATTCTGTACTAAAGCTCTGATCGTAAGTGCCAGTTAAACTATTCAGAAGTGGTGCACAGTCCTTAGAGAGCAAGTTAGCAGTAAAGAGCAAGTTAGCAGTCTTGGCAGGAGTCACTGGAGCAAGCGAGGACCCGAGTTGCAATTATATTGAGTATGTGCTTTCCTCATCTGGCCCATCCCGTGACCTTGGGCTCGCCACCGTTCGCCCATTCTCTGATGTGCGCAGATGAGCTTAAATTGCCATTAATTTCATTAATGCTCGACACCGCAAAAATCTCCTGGTTCTTTTTTTTTCGACTGTTTAGCTCCTTAAGCCTTTAACTCATTCATTCGTCTGCATGCGAGGTGGGGTGAAGAAGAACTAGGTGTTTATCCAGAGAGAGAGAGAGAGAGAGAGAGAGAGAGAAATTATTATGGTGGGGTGTACCGGACAGTCAAGTCCCATCGCTAGATTTTCAGAGGGTTTGCCTGAATTATTTATGTTTACATTAAAGATGCAAAGTGGCCAATTTAAGGCTTAAGAGGTCAGTCATGTAAGTGGGAAGGACCCAAAGGATATGAATGAAATGCAAAATGCAGGAAGAAATGCAGCAGGGGAAGAAGAGATGTTGCAAGAACCCCTCCCTCCCCCCTCTCTCGGGTGTAGAGAAAGATGAGAAAGTACGTACGATTAGGGGAGGCGTGTGGTAGAATTTGCATTGAGAATGTTAAGACTGATAAGAGAAGAGTTGATAGGGGAAGAACATTGGGGGGTTTAGAAATGGGAGGTGTTTGGTAAAAACAGGTTGTGTATAGAGTGAAAGTAATGGAAAATCATGTATATGGCATACATGGACCCTGAATAAATTCATGATGAAATCGATAAAGGCATTCTAGGTGTTGAGGATGTATGAAATAGAAGTTTAGGTGAACAGATTAAAAGCTGTTACGAATCAGCGAAGCGTGGGAGAATTTTTAGAAGGGTGAGTGACTGGTTTGGCGTATAAATAGGCCTGAGACGTGTGTGTGTTATGTCTTTAAGCTTTGAATATTCTTATGGATGAAGTGAGATGTGTAGTCAGTAAAAAGAAGTTAGACATGGGAAAACAAAGTTGGGGAATTAGAAAACGAATTGTAAAGGGAGTGAGGGATGGCTGACATTTGCAGATGACACAGCACTGATTGAGATAGTGAAGAGAAAGTGCAGAAATTATCGAATGAAAGGTTAGCGTGATGGAAGGATGAATCACAGTTTTAAGAGATGGTTTGGTCATGTGGAAAGAATGGAGGACTGTTTTGTGATTTCTGGAGACATGCCTCTCTCTCTCTCTCTCTCTCTCTCTCTTTCTCTCTCTCTCTCTCTCTTATATATATATATATATATTATATATAAGGCCACAGGAAAATATAAAAGTGACATAAGCATATATATATATATATATATATATATATATATATATATATATATATATATATATATATATATATATATATATATATATATATATATATATATATATATATATACACACACACACACAGATGACATGATATTGACATGATGACATGATATTGACATGGTTCATGGTTATCGTCGATATGCAAACCATAAGCAACAGAACTCTTGTTTCATCAAACTCTCCTACTCTAGAACCTCGATAAGGAAGAGGACCTCTGAATTCTTTGTGCTTGGAGAAGTCGCATCCCCTGGCCTTGTGCTCGCAGATGGAATCGCCGTAGTTGAAGGAACCACGTCTTGGGTGTTATCCGATATTCCACTGCTTTGGTATCCGTTGAGGCTTTGTGCGTTTTAATTTGTTAAAAGAAAAATAAATTGGTGTTTTTTTTTCGTATTTATCTGTAAGTTTTACAGTTTGGATGTGATATAAAACTTCTCTTTAATCCCTGTCTGATACTGAAATGAAATTCGCAAATATATCACATGATTTTTAAAAAATGCAGCTTCTTATTTCTCTCATACGGTATTATATAACCGACAGCTTCTGCATGATGAAGAAAAAGATATCATATCACCCATCTAAAATTGCATTTTTATTTGAGAGAAAAGTGGCCACGAATATGCAAGTGCACTTTGCAACTGAAGCAGGTTCGTATGTCGAAGATAAGGAAGGCGTCTATCCCTAAGATTTTCCCTTCAAGTCAAGAGTACATTGGATAACTCGTAACATGGTATTGAGGAGGTGATTAAATTTGACGCGAGTTCCTTGACTAGTAACGTAGCGTACCCAACGTTACGGCGTGTGGAAGCAGTTGTTTTTGTTACCGTGACATCACAGTTGTTGTTGCCTTGACGTCACGTTGAGTAGACATTCCAGCTGCAGATATAACCTGTGATTATTCTCGCTCATGTTCGTGCATAAGGATTAGGTAACATGCCGATAAGAATCAGTCACAAGCAATGATGGCTAAACAAGAGTGTCTCGAGTCAAATGTACGTCTTTACTGCAAAGATATGCAATTTAACAACCTAGAGAAGGTTGTGTTCGCTGCGCACTGGAACGGACGGCAAGACATAATAATAATAATAATAATAATAATAAGTCTCTATACTTATTTGTTCGTGTAGGTAATGTCTTCCCTAATGATGTGCCAGTTTCTTGCCCATATTTATCAGTGATTGATTGTTGTTATATCTTTTCACTCTTTCATTTGAGGTCGTTCGGTGATAAAATATTTTGCACTTAGTTTCGGGCGAGTAGTTTGTGTGGGTTGGACACGTGCGGCCATAGAGAGAGAGAGAGAAGAGTGGGGAGAGGGGGAGTTGGCGAATATCCAGTAATAGGTCTGCAGTTGCTGCTTAATGTGCAGGTAGGGAACTGCCCCCTGTTGGAAGGATCAGGTAAACACGACTGTGTTTTGTTTTAGAAGTAAGTGACAGAGCTAAAAATCGATCGTAATTTTCCCACTTACATAAAATAAATCCAGGCGTACCTCTCTCACCTTTCACGGAGTAAAGGTCGATTTAAGATGGTAAAAACAAGTACATAATATTATTGCAGTGTCCATGTGCCGTCCGAGGGACGAAGGCGTTGCCCCCCTTGTAAGGGCGGGGTATTCTCTCCTGTAAGTTAATCGGACTTGAGTATAAAACTCTCTCCTTTAGGCTCACATACTACCTGTATGTGACAGAGGTGGTTTGGTTGTTTCTTTTGGTAGACCCAAATTTCCCAGTGATGATTAGCCACAGATTTACTTATGGAACCAAGGCTTACTGTTTTCAGAATGGTGTCGGAAACTGATAAACTCTGTTTCTTCTCAATGCAGAGTGATATGGGATTATGATGATAAAATTTTTCAGGTTTTTCAGAATGAATTGCGTTGATGAATTTCATTTTTACTTTTCCCAAAGTAAATAGGGAATTGAAACTTTTCATATTTTACCAGAATCGTTAATACCACTTTTGTTTAGTACTTTAAAGTGGTGGGACTCTTAGACACAAGGTGAATTATTCAGTACTTGATTGAAGAGTAAGTTTTGTCGGGTAATAATTAAATTAAGAAAATCATCTTTATAATGTCAGTATCATCATTTCTAATTTGAATTTTCCTCTTTTCAGGTTAGTGATTTCTACTCGGTGAACGGGCATAGTTAACGATAAATCTTTTTAAAAGACACATTGGTGAGTACGTGCCCATTTTGGCATTACATTAAAACGATTCGTTTTTACGTATTCTCAAATTTAAAAATTTCCCACTTAAGTGTAACCTATTCTCATTTATTTCTTAGATGTTCTCGCTCGTCACTTAATTCTTCTTCATGTTAACGAAATGTGATGAAAGCTAGTGTTCTGAACGCTACCACCATTACTGCTACTGCTAATTCGGTTACTGGCGAAGGGCGTATGCCTTCTACTTATGCACTTGGGTCTCTGATGGCACGCCCCTGCTCCTTTGGTTAGGCTGGGTATAAAACACGTAAAATGCATCATGTTGAATTGTGGACTTCATTCGACTCGTAATGCCACCGAGACGAGTCAGAATGAGAGAAAAGTAGAGGAATTATGCTTGCCAGAGGATTTTGAAGTATTTGGTTTTATACAGTCTCCCACAACGCTTTCTTAACAAATCTACAGCGTAATTTTCACCCTCTTTGGTGTCCAAGAAGTTTGCCTGAAGAATTTGCTTGCGTAATGTCAAAACTTAATGTTATATACCAGTTATAAGGTGTAGGTGCACAGTTATCCCTGAGCTGCTTGTTACACACACACACACACACACACACACACACACACACACACACACACACACACACACACAAGGAATTAAACAGTCCTTAAACACTGCCATTGAATATTAGAGCAAGTTAGTCGCACGAAAAAAAAAGTCATAGACAGAAATGAAAGAAGTAATTTGAAGCAAGCAACAACGCAGTACATAAGGTCAGTTAAATTTTTGTTATAAAAAAATAAATGAAATGCAACACATCGAAACTACTGAGGCTAGAGGGCTGCAAAATGGTATGTTGATCATCCACCCTCCAATCATCAAACATACCAAACTGCAGCCCTCTAGCCTCAGTAGTTTTGATTTTATTTAAGGTTCAGGTTACCCATGATCGTGTGTCTGGCACCGCTATATAGGTGCCAACAACACATGCCACCACCGGGCCGCGGCTGAGAGTTTCATACGCTGTACAGAAAACTCGATTGCGTCGAAGAAATTTCTGGGCACTTTTTTTACTTGCTTTTTTTTATTTAAAAGCGATTTACAAAACGTAAGAGAGCTCATTGAAAAAGAGTTTTCTAAATATTCACTTGTGCAAGTTTGAATTTGTATTTTTCTTAAATACGACACTTAGGCCTACTATAAATGCCCGGCAATTTCCACCAGCGTCTGGCTTCTTTAAGTTCAGACCACAGACGAAGACCTTGGATGACACTTGGCTCTGTCAATTATTATATGGTCATGCGATGTCGTGGTATTGTCAGGCGCCTGTTTTTATCTTTTGAGAGAAACTCGTCCTGGATGGTATCTTTGCGCTATCATCACTTGGCAAGTGTCAGACGTCAAGTGCTTTGCTTATTCTGTCTACATTGAATACATCTCAGTTGATGTGTGTGTGTATATATATTTATGAAGATAAAAAGGCGCATAAAACACTGTTTGAACGTTGCAACCATATATTGCGAGCACTTCCTTCTGTGCCCCTGTTCGCTGGTAAAATATGGATAGATGAAATGTTACAAGAGTATATATACAAAGCAGGAAGTGCTCGAAATATATGGCTGCAACGTTCAAATATTGTTTTAAGGGCCATTTTATCTTCATATTATACTGTGGTATTACAGTAAAAGACATTCATATATATATATATATATATATATATATATATATATATATATGTGTGTGTGTGTGTGTGTGTGTGTGTGTGTGTGTGTGTGTGTGTGTGTGTGTGTGTGTGTGTGTAGAACAGCAATGTGTTTATATTCACGGAGCCGTTCTATAATATCGTGTGTAGGAGTAATAAGTGAAGCTAGGAAAAGGACAGGTGTTTACAATTTATGGGACTAAAAGTGAGCTTTGTATGGAGTGGTGAAATGCTAGTGATTGCAGATGAATTAGTGTTCGATGTTAGAAAAGGAAAGTCATAGAATATAGGTGAAAGCATTTGTAAAAGGAATGTTGAAAGCGATTCTTATTTCGAGCAAGATTACGAAGGTTTATGTGAAGGCCATGATGGTGGAGCAGTTATAGTGATATTGTGTCTGATACGAGAATGGAAGACTCATATACATTTAGGGGCAAAGTATTAAACCAGGGTAGAATGAGAGGAATAAGGGGGCCGCTCGATAGATAAATGTGGAAGATAGCTTGGTCTTGCAAGCAGCTTGGATGAGAAGAGAATCGCCATTGAAACCAAAATTGGCACGTGGGAGGGGGTTGTTGAACCTACCTACCTACCCCCTTTTTATATATGCGAAACGTGGCTGTTGAATGAGGTTGAGAACAAACCGGTGTTGATTTTAGTGGAAAAAAGTATGCTAAATACATGTAGCTAAAAGTAAGAAAGGTTGACAGGAGAGAAATTTGGAGATGTGACTAGGATGGGGTAAAATAGTTAGCAAAGATGAAAAGATGAATCGAAGCGTGCGGTCACTTTGAAAGACGAGAAAAATAGGTTAAGTGGATTTCTTTTTAATTTGTTCATTTTTAGGTAAGGATTAGATTCAAGACCGAAAAATTGCTGATAAGGTTGAGTGGAAGTGATTTCAAATAGATAAATCGTAATCTCGCGGTGTATTAAAGGAATCTAGATCGAAATCTCTTGGTGTATTAAAGGAATCTAGATTATAATCTCCTGGTGTATTAAAGGAATCTAGATTATAATCTCCTGGTGTATTAAAGGAATCTAGATCGTAATCTCGTGGTGTATTAAAGGAATCTACATACTGTAGATGAGCCTTCTAGGCGGATAGGCCTATATGAAGCGGCTTAATGGAAGTTATCTATGCACAGTGTTTATCCCTGATCTGAAGTTAAAGGAAAAACATGGCATTGAATCGTGTTTTTCTTTGGAGTAACCCCCTGTAGAGGAAACAGCTTATTGAAATCTTTGCTATGAACTTCCAATCCCCAGTCGTCAGGCTTAGTCCTATTCCACTTTCTGCAGAAGAGTCCGGTCAGTATACAGAATGTCATATCAGCTTCAGCCTAAAATCGTCTACCATAACCAGGTGCTTATCATCTCTATGGTGATTTGCCACAAATTTCACACATAACCTTACATATGTATTCCCGTTTTGACATAATACGGATGCTGGTTCGAATCTTGTTGGGCCGTCAGAATTTCTCATTTGGTCTCTTAGGCTTTGTAGGGACAAGCGTACATATTGGTAAAAAATTGACTATATATATATATATATATATATATATATATATATATATATATATATATATATATATATATATATATATTCTCGGATCGGAAGACAACGACTGCACGGAGCACAATCTGGTTTAAAGAGAACACGTGCTGCTTCGCAAAAGCAGAGGGTCAGTGGAGGGCAGAAGCATCGCATGTCAAAACCCTATTTTTTAAGGGGGTTTCTCGGCCAGGAAACCTCCATTTTTGGAAATGAAATGTGTCATGTACCCTTGCATTAAGTCGTTTAATCATTTATTTTTCCTTCTCTTCTCGTTAATCTGGTCCCCGTCTACAGCGCCAGATGTTTCTGGCTTTTAGGCTGACATAACCAGTGGGCGGTTTTGTCGGGAAATAAAACACAAGGTTTCATGATGAGATGAGAAGGTTTCCGTATTCTCTCTCTCTCTCTCTCTCTCTCTCTCTCTCTTCTCTCTCTCTCTCTCTCTCTCTCTCTCTCTCTCGTACCGGTTTGATTGCTCTGATTACGTTGTGGGTTTATCTAAATTTTACTTTTATATATATATTTTTTTTTGCCAGATTTGAACGTAGCTGACCTAAATTGCTTCTCAGAAGTTGGGGTCTGTTTAAAGAAAGAAAGAAAAAAAAAAAAGAGTAGCATTAGTTGCACGGGCAGGTGATACTAAATCGTGAAATTCTCATTCTCTCTTTGCACTTCGTCTGGTTCCTCTCTTCTAAAGCTTGTGTATTTCCTCATCCTCCTCCCCCCAACTTTTTTTTTTTTTTATTTAGGGTAGATAATAGCATGACACAGAACCTTTCCGCCGGCGTTCTCACTATTAACGCTATACTGGTCATGTAGGACTAGTCTCATCTTTAGTACGAAAATATAACAAAGTTGGGATCTTCTGAGCACTTTTTAAGGTTAGCAGTTAAGCTTAAAACGTATATTAAAGCAAAACAGTCTGAAGTTTAGGAAAAGCAAAAGTATCTATATTAAGGGGACGCGTTTTTATGAAACAACCCAAATTGCATTTATCGTACTATGAACTTCGACATACTTTTATAGAAATCCCACACTTTAAAATTAAAAAATACAGGAACAAAGAGTCAACGTGGGCATATATCAGGCAGTTGCACCCGAAAATTCAATCTGAAACTTAAAAATAAATGGCAATACTTCAGCGAGTGCGGAAACTTACTACCCAGACGGCTGGGAATGAGAGCTTCTAAGAACAACTCAGGAAATATGAGGTTATCGATAAAAGAGAAAGGTAGTTCTGTGTCAGAGCAGGTTAAGTGATCTCCCATTCATTCTCTTTTACCACTTCAAAGAATGAAAGTAGGCGCTCAGTACAGCTTTTGCAAATGTTGAGACTAACGTGTACGTAGGCTACACATCTTTCTGTTTCCCACGTTCAACTTTTCATTCGGAGAGGAAGAGACTGGTTTAGTAAACCTTGTATGTACATTCACATGTATATTTACGGTAGGACCAATGTATATATTATCTATTTTTAGTACTTATGTAGACATGAACTGTTAGGTTTTTAGGTAATGTTCATAAAAATATCTAATACATAACAGTGGTCATGTCTCTTAGAAGTTCAGTTTAGACCAAACTTTCTTAAATAAAATCACGAGTCCAGATAATTAATTGTTTACTCTTATACATGAACATATAATATATATATGTATATATATATATATATATATATATATATATATATATATATATATATATAATATATATATATATATATATATATATATATATATATATATATATATATATATAAAGGCATGAATGTTTTGTTACCTATTATGGAACGCCTCACTTTGCCATTTTCTTCTCCGGCCCTTTTTTTCCCCTTCTCACCTCCAGCAGACTCCCCGGATCACTCCTGCCCCCAGTAACACCGAGTACTCCCCTGCTCCCCACATCGGCGCCAGTGTTACCGGGGGGAGTGACCGGTAAAACTTCTTTCTTTCTTCTCAGCTACTCTCCAACCTCATCCATCCGCAGCGTTCTTTTACCTCCCCAAAAGTAAGTCTCTCTCTCTCTCTCTCTCTCTCTCTCTCTCTCTCTCTCTCAGGGGAAATTGAGTGGTTCTACGGTAATGTTTTGGAGTCTTCTTTTCGAATATATTCTGGACGAGAGAGAGAGAGAGAGTTTCAAAATATCTGGCTTTAATTTTATTAGAACCTTGTCAAGCTAAAGATTTACTGGGGTGCAGTAGAGAGATAGAGAGAGAGAGAGAGAGAGTTTACAAAATATCTGGCTTTCGTTAATCTAAGATTTACTGGAGTACAGTAGTTAGTTACTCCAAACAAGTGAAAAATGCGCCGAACTTCCTTCGGCGCAATCGAGTTTTCTGTACATCGTGTAATCAAGGCCATCGAAAATAGATCTATCTTTCGGTGGTCTCGGTATAATGCTGTATGAGCTGCGGCCCATGAACCTTTAACCACGGGTCGGTGGTGGCCTCTCCTATATCGTTGCCACATGCATGATTATGGCTAACTTTAACCGTAAATAGGATAAAAACTACTAAGGTTAGAGGGCTGCAATTTGATATGTTTGATGATTGGAGGGTGGATGGTTAACATAACCAATTTGCAACCCTCTAGCCTCAGTAGTTTTTAAGATCTGAGGGCGGACAGAGAAAGTGCGGACGGACAGACAAAGCCAGGGCAATAGTTTTCTTTTACAGAAAACTAAGAATGCATTGATTCATTTTCTTTTTTTTTTAAGGTCCAGGAGGTAAATCGGAAACTGACCGGAAACATAATATTTTGCGAGTAAAAGATATGACGGTGAGAACGAATGTAATGTGTTACCAATATCATTTCATGTCAGAAAGTCGCTCTCTCTCTCTCTCTGTCTCTCTCTCTCTGTGTGTGTGTGTGTGTGTGTGTGTAAAAGGAACTTGTCTGATAATGAGTCAAGTCGATAAGTGTCATAGACATTTTTATTTTTATTTCTTTACACGGGACTGTTATATAACGTAACTATTTATCTCGAGTTGTAGTGCCTGTGGATTTAACAATGCTTCTTTTCTCTCTTTTCTCCACTGGTTCCCGACTCGTTTTGTGGGATGAGGTTGCTAGCTAGCCCGTGCCTTACTGTGGAATGGATACCAAATGGATTAATTCACTACTTGAATGAACCGCGGAATTAAACGGAACTTGTTAACATCGGTCTAGAGAACTGTTAATATTGCCTAGAGAACTGCTAACATCGGTCTAGAGAACTGTTTAACATCTGTCTAGAGAATGCTAACATCTGTCTAGAGAACTGCTAACAGCTGTATAGAGAACTGTTAATATCTGTCCAAAGAACTGCTAACATCGGTCTAGAGAACATTATACTTTCGGTTCAGACTCTCCAGGACATGAGACTAACAGCAGAATCGGACCAGGTACATTTCTTGTAAATTTGGGTTAAACTGACGTTCCTGATACGTAAATCTCTCTCTCTCTCTCTCTCTCTCTCTCTCTCTCTCTCTCTCTCTCTCTCTCTCTCTCTCTCTCTCTCTCATTGCTTTTGTGTGTTGACACCCGAGTGCGAGCTTATTTCAGCGAAATGTGACAAAGAGTCTCTTCTATTATGACACGAAGAGCAGTATTCTGACAGATGCTGAAAGAGAATAAAAAACAATCTTATTTATGCTTCGTTTTGTAAACTAGTTCAAATGGTTCATTTTATCTTGACAGTTGTGGATCCTGCTGCCGCCTAATGTGACATTTGAAGTTTTATTTAGTGGCTGTGTATTTGTTTGAAATATTCTTCTTTTAGACTTCGTTTCATGTAGAGTGGGTCTCGTTTTATGTAGAATGGGTCTAGCTTGGTATAGTTGTGTCTTTGTTGTTCTGAGTCCTTTCGTTTTACAAGTGATGTATTTAGTTTCAATGCGTTTCCAGGTGCTTTTCCTGGTAGGTTATTTAATTTATTTTTCAATATAAGTGGTAAATTTCAATAATTTTGTGCATTATTACACTTTTGGCATCATTTGTAGACACTTACCCCACGGAAACTTCACAAGGTGGACAAGAAACGAGAGGAAAAAACTTTTACGTTTTATTACGTCCGAGAAAGTGTACCTGTTTTTATTTGTGTTTGTCGCCAGAAAAGATTTATTGTATCCCTGCTGCCTTGCTGTGTATTTGGGAGACATTTAACCAGAGAGAGAGAGAGAGAGAGAGAGAGGTTTTTGCAAAGGTATCGAGAATAACCTTGTATCCGAGCTATTCTCTGTGAAGAATAGCTGTGGATGCAAGTCATTTCTGCCAATTAAGAGCAGATTTGTATCCAAGCTATTTTTAGTAGAGAATAGCTTTGTATTCCAACTTTGTTTTTGACGGTGAACCATGTTGTGGTCATATCTTTTTTTTTTTTTTTTTTTTTTGCGTGTCTGACGTGTGTTGTTTTGATTTGAGAACTTGGAATTCAGAGATATTCGATTTCCAATGAAAATGTTGACTTTTTTTTCCCCCCTTTTTGTACAATATAGGGTTTGGTATCTTAGGCCTTGCTTCCAAATAATAGCTGTAAATTGAAGACCTTTGTATCCGAGCTATTTTCGTTCAGTCACCCCCAACTCCTCCTCCTCCTCCTCCTCGTCCTCCTCCTCCTCCTCCTCCTCCTCCTCCTCTTCTTCTTCTTCTTCTTCTTCTTCTTCTTCTTCTTCTTCTTCTTCTTCTTCTTTGTTCGGTTTATCTGCAAATGGCTCTTTGTGATCTTTTGTGTCATTGGGATTTTCCTGCGTTCCCTTGTTCTAAAGTTATTTCACTGCCTAACCCCACCCCCCCTCCGTCTTTGTCTCTTGGTGCCACGAGATTTGACAGGCGGACAGTGCGTTAGTGATGCCATCAAAGATGTTCTTGGTAAGACGTAATAAAATATTTTGTTTGTGTTCCTGTTGGATTTTATTTGTATTTTTCGTCTTTTGCCTTCATTCATTAGTGGTAGTAAATGGTTAGAAAATTATTGGTAGTACAATAGCGTAATGTTTTCTAATATAAGAACAAAAATTTTCTGATTATCAGGATTTCTGTAGAATTATTCTGTTGGAGAATCATCTTGGATAACTGAAAAGTGAGTTGCCTGTTCCTGTAGAATTCCATTTTTGCTTTTAACTTGTGCAGTGAATTAACTCTAAGGCAAGCAATGCAAATAAAGGTGGAAAAGTAAATAAGACCTCAGAGAGATTAAAAAGTTGTTGCTCTGAAGTAAGTGCAGAGAGTAAGGTTGATAAGCAGATGGATCCCAGAATATCAGCTGTAAGTAGAGTGATGCTGTCGGAGGTGAATGCCACACTGGCTCGATGGAGTGAGTATTTTGAAGATTTGTTGAATGTGCAGTATAGAAGAGAAACACCTGAATAACATGCATGTGGAAGTAGTGTTGGGAGAAGGAGGAGAATAAACATAGATAGGGATGGATAGATGACGTGAAAGGTATTGGAAAGAAAGGCCCCTAATGTCCAGGAAGCTTGAAAATACAAAAAGGATAGGGATAAATAGCATTGCGTGTAGGGGATTCAGTGCACATCTGATTAGCATCTTTGTAGTTATTTTACCTATAGCAAGTGAATGCAGACTTTATTATCAAGAAAGTATTTCAGGTTATAAAAAGTGTATAAATAATGAATGTTGTCCTTTCTTGAGCCACCCAATGTCGTGGGAGCTGCATGTATATGTATATGTATATATATATATATATATATATATATATATATATATATATATATATATATATATATATATATATATAAAAGATTGAAGCCTAAAGCAATGTCTGTCACTCACTCGCTCTGTAATCTGAAGTGCTTTGTTTTCGTGTCATTTGACTACAGTGAATTCCCCTGAATTATGACGCGTTTAATTACAGTGCTTAAGGTTGTTGGTTCTCTTATCGGTATTTTCTGTCTGGGTCCTAGCCTATCATTTTGGTACCATACCATTACCAAGCATAAGTTCATTGTACCCAAAAGCCCATCGTTGGTGCGTTTGTTGGTTTGTGAGGTTAATGTATTAGTTAAGAATAGGTTCTTATAGTGTGGATTTATAATTTTTTTTTTTTTGTTTTGTTAATGAGATCCGGTATAATAATCGTCTTTGCCGCCTTCATCTTCTTAAGTGTTTTAATAAATAGTTAATTAATATTTCATAGTAGTTAATTAATATTTCATAGTAGAGAGTTAATATTTCACACTAGAGAGTTAATATTTCACACTTGGGAGTTAACATTTCACACTAGGGAGTTAATATTTCACACTTGGGAGTTAACATTTCACACTTCGGAGTTAACATTTCACACTAGGGAGTTAATATTTCACACTTCGGAGTTAACATTTCACACTAGGGAGTTAACATTTCACACTAGGGAGTTAATATTTCACACTAGGGGAAACATCTGACTATATCAAGCTGATTAACTTACTACTGTATGTTCTCCGTAGGGGGCCAGTGCCGCCAGTGCTCCTCGTGCAGTACACTGTAGGCATTACTTAAGGTTCTTCGCAGCGTGCCTTCGGTCCCTAGCTGCAACCCCTTCTGTTTCTTTTACTGTACCTCCTTTCATATTCTCTCTATTCCATCTTACTTTCTGCCCTCTCCTAACAATCGATTCATAGTGCAACTGCTTTGGGGTTTTCCTCCTGTTACACCTTTCAAACCTTTTACTGTCAATTTCCGTTTCAGCGCTGAGTGACCTCGTATTTCCCAGTGCTTGGCCTTTGGCCTAAATTGTATATTCAGTTCAGTTCAGTTTACTATGTTGTTATGAAGAATCCTTTGAGAATATATCATACTTACAGGTTATGGAATAGAGATGTTTTGAAATAGGTTATGGAACAGGGATGTTTTGAAATAGGTCACGGAATAGAGATGTTTTGAAACGAAAGTCATTGCGACCTGTGTTAGGCCTAGTTACAGACCACGAAACAAATTTGGAATTGTATCCTGAGGAAGGTAGACAGTTCATTGAGTTTGCGCCATTTTCGATCACTTTCAGTCATTTTTAACTCCAAATGGCCTTATGAAGGTTGAATAGAAGTCTGAACCAAAGAAGAGGGGATTAAAGTATTATAGGGATTCCGTTATTAGAACCAGTTTCATACTAAGCATTACATTCATTCCCTTTCATTTGCTTCACCTATAAAATATTTTATAAATGATTATTAATCCGTTGCCTCTTGGTTAGATCACGTTATCCTGATATCTCCATTTTTCCCCTAAATAGGCCTAGGATACGCAACGGCTTGAGCTGATTTGTAACTTGGTCTTTCGAACGAGAAATATAATAAAGTACGTTCAGTTTTTATGCAGGAACCACAGATAGCAAAGCATAACTAGCTGCTAGACTTTAGTATATTCTGTCGTGAGCATCAAACAAAACACTGACAGAGGAAAGGGTGATAAGAGGTGCATTACTTCATTGCCAAAGAAATTAGAGAAGTTTATCATTATTGGTAAAATGAGGGCAGATTGATTATAACCCTTACTTAGAGCTATGATAAGAAATACATTCTCACAAGAAGAGATACATCACACGCAGAACAACGGTAGGGCAGAAAACTAGGTCATCGCTCTTGACTGGGGAACGAAAGAACAAACAAAACATCACCCTGATAAAGTAGGAAAACACAGAAGAGAGACAATCATCACATTACCAGAGAAAGGAAAGAAAGAAGAAGAAGAACGATACAAAATGGAAGCTGACAGGAAGATGCGGCTTGCTTTATGCAGACGAAATCTGGAGAAGGATTTTCTGGGAAGAGCTGAGTCACTGCGCAGGTGGCACTTTTGAATTTTGTGAAGAGGCTCCTTCTTTACTGCGAGGAGGCATTTCCTTTCGGTCTATTTTTTCCTATCTTATAAATAACATAACATCTTTAGGCTTTGTTTACATCTGCCCATCCTTTTTTTTTTTTTTTGGACTGATTCTAAATTTAAAGTTTTATCCTTTATCAATGGCGTTGGGTTCTCGAGGGTCGGGTAAGTGATATCAAGAAAAGTGTGTGTTTGGGTCACTGGAATAATGTCATGGAAGAAGGACTATTTAAATGGTAATCGTTGCGTTTTCTTTACAAAGTAAATTGTCTTGAAAATGCCATCTCTTAGATATGAAACATTTTCATCCTGTATTTATTTACTCCGTACGTTGTTTGGGCCGTCAGTGCACCACACGCACTGCGCTGTAGGCATTACTTAAGGTTCTTTGCAGCTTTCGGCCTCTAGCTGCAGCCCCTTTCATTCTTTTTACTGTACATCCATTCATATTCTCATTCTTCCATCATACTTTCAACCTTCTCCTAACAGTTGTCTCCTAGTGCAACTGCGAGGTTTTCCTCCTGTTACACCTGTCAGACCTACCTACTCTCAGTTTCCCTGTCAGCGCTGAATAGCCTCGTAGGTCCCAGCGCTTGGCCTTAGGCCTAACTATTACATTCCATTCCATTCCTAATTATATGATTATGTAATGATAGACTTTCATAGTTTTATCAGTGCAGTTTATGTTAGCGTGTCATCTGTCCTTTTGGTATTTTATTGAATACATTCATTCACGCCTTCTTATGGTATATTTTCATTGAGGAAATGTAAAAACTTTCTCTATGTTACCGAGTGAAGGCCTCACGTCCTTGTTATTTGAGGTGTCAATGTCATTCTGCAATCCCATGATTGCACAGTTTCTTAATGTTTCATTCTTCCGTTACCTGGGAAAATCTTCCTTTTTCGCTTTACCTGATTTCTGTAAGGATTATTTTTTGCTTGGTCACTTCCTTCTTTTGGGACATTGGTCCGTTAAATTTTGTTTTTATAGGGGAAAAGTCTGTTTACTCTTTCAGGGCAATGTTCTGTCTTGCGTTATTTTGCTAATATTTTCTTCCTTCCGGATGATGACGTATTATTTTTTTTATTTTTTAAGATGGGATCTCTTCTTATTGCATTTCCTATTACCCTAAATTACTTATTTCTAATTAACACCGTAATAGTCTATGGAAGCTTGAATTTCAAGCCAGTGGCCGATGGGGCTTGTTCCATATGAATAGGGTTCATCTTCTGAATAATATATATATATATATATATATATATATATATATATATATATATATATATATATATATATATAATTTCAATTTTTCCTAGAGGTGAGTTAATTTCTTCCTTTGTCAAAACAGTCGATTATATTTAATTTTTCGTACCTCTTTCACCTCTAATTTCCCGCTCCCTCGGCCTACATTAAAATACCAGAGTGTGTCGACCAAACGCATCGCGTTCGCACCCCTTTTGTAAATCGTGCCGTCAGCGATACTGAAACCTCCAAGGGAGCGGCTTCTGTCAAAGGTAAAGTTACATTTTGGGGGGGCCGTCTTCATCTTCAGCCGGATACCAAAATCACAGGAGAGCTGCTGCACATTCCGGGACGTCCCTTTATCTCGAACAGATATGTTTGTTTAATTCGGATGTTTAGCATAAGTAACTCCCGAGCGGTTGCGGAGTCTGCAAGGCTGAGAGTCCCGTCCGTGGGAACGGAAGAGTGGCCCTTCGAAGCGTCTATCACGATATGGTGTGTCTCGGGCCATATCTTCTCTTACCCGCTGCCTTGCTCGTTATAGCAGGTGTTTCTCTCTCTCTCTCTCTCTCTCTCTCTCTCTCTCTCTCTCTCTCTCTCTCTCTCTCTCTCTCTCACTAGTTTTAGAATGCCACTAACATGCAAATAAAGTCTTATCGTGCAGGTAACCAGATAAATTTATATGTAAATGCCACGTCATTTACGTCGGCGATCTGGTGTGTGTAGCGTACTTGATCTGTCTGCTACATTGTAGCAGTTTTGACCCGTTGTGTTTTGATTTTATAGACCCTTTTTTCTATTTTTATTTATAAAAAACGCTTCCACTTGCTTTTATGGATGTTTTATGGTGCCTTTGCGTTCTTGTGTGTACTGTTACAAACATACAGTATACACGTATGCATGCATAATTATATACAAAGTATTACGTTTTAAATCGTGAACTATAGTGATGTTACTTTTGATAAGGTTTCTTGTTTGATTTTAAGTATTCAATATCTAACTTTACTTATAATGTGTATTGTTAATATGATGTGCACAGTAATACTCAATTTTCCCAAATTGTAATTTTGATTGCATTAGAATTAATTTCTGGTGTTGTATACAGGATGCAGTTTAAGGTCGTGGTGTACGTAATACTGGTGTAGATATTAAAACAAGTGTAGCTAAATAGAACGTGCAAAATCATCCCAGATAATTGTCATTTCCCGCCTGAACTCCCAGCCCTAACTAGACCAGTGTCATTAACGCTGTATAAATATAACTTTTGTACCAGTGTCATTAACGCCGCATAAATATAACTTTTGTATTAAATCGTGGTAAATATTTCTACAAGAAATGAATTTCTCACCTGCACAGGTAACGACGTACCGGCGAGAGCATTGCATACATTCATGCAGATAGCGTGTGTTGTGTATCCAGATATTGGATATGTTCGTGCGTTTGTGCGTCTCACGTACCTCCCGCCACCGGCACTTTGGCGCCAGCTATCACGCACGAGTCATAAACCCCCTCCCCCAGTTCCACACACCTGTTTCCCCGTCTTTGTTCTCCCCACCCCTCCTTCCTCCCCCTCCTCCTCCTCCTCCTCCCACTCTCACTCTGCACGTTTATCACACGTATCGATATTCCCAAGGTTTAGCTGTGTCTGCATGGATGGGGCTACAGACAGAGGCGGAGTTTTTCCTCACGACTCTTCTTCAGGTGCCATTGGTTAGGTGGGACTGATGATTATTGAGTTTTGCGAATGATTTCGGATACTCAGAACTTGTCTTAATCGAAACAGTGGCTCGGTTTCGTAGGGAAAAACATCGCAAGTCTTCGTGTGTGATTCTGGAAGCTGATTGATTCGATGTTTTCGGGTGAGGAAAACTGGTTTTTGTTGAAGTTGGTGGCGCTTTAGAAAGCACTGCTTTCGCTACTAGTTTTTGTCAGATTTGGTCACCAAATTTTCCAGAAAAAGACGTCATTCAAATCTTAATTCCCAGAAGTTCTTTGCATATTTATCGGCTCAATAAAATTCTTCCCAGAAAGAGACCTAAGCATCATCATCATCCGAAGTCTTCATTGAACAGTCATATCAGCAGTTGAAAGGGAGATCGTTTGAGCGGCACAGTTGAAGAGTTAATCTGCTGTTAATGCTGTTAACGAGTGTGAGCAGACGTGTTTCATCTGAATTTTATAATGTGTGTGTGTGGTCACGGGCATTAACAGCAGCATTAATAAAGTATTAGTGATAATATTGTAAACTTGACTGATCGAACCATCTCCCAGTGGTACTTGCAATGGGGACTGCGAATGATGACGCTAAAATTATGAAGATTGCGAATGATGATACTTTTAAAGTAATAACAACTATACACGAACTCAGGTTTTAGTTGTGGGTTATATTTGCAAAAAAATAATAACTCTGAATCAGCGAAATATGAAGGAAAAATATAATAGAAAACCAAGTAATAAATTATACTGTTACGAGGATAAAATCATTTTTGTGCCGGTTTGGTATTTATGATGACATTCCATAAATTCTTTTTTTATGTTGAATTATGATGACATTCCATAAATTCTTTTTTATGTTGAATTACGATGACATTCCATAAATTCCTTTTATCTTGAATTATGATGACATCCCTTAAATTCTTTTTATTATGATGGAAATTGAGTCTTGGCTTAGTCTGCGTTGCGCATTTACTCTTTTTACAAATGAGAATTTCATGTGAAGTCGTAACTTGCTTTTATGTGAATCTCATTTGACATATCCTTTTCAAGGTTAATTAATGAATACATTTGCATAGGTTCATCAAAATCTGTTCACCCGTTCTTGAGTCGTCTTACTAACTCGCATACATAGTTTTGTCAGTTGTTTTGTTGTCTTTTATTAGAGAAAATAATGTATACAATATTTTACATTTTTAATGTTATTACAAGCAGAATTTAATAAAGTTGACTTAACCTTACCAAAAATCAACAAATATAATTTTATCGTACCATTCGGCTTGACAGATATTGTATCGTGTACAGTTTACAAATAATCTATGTATTTCAATGTTGATATTTTTCAATAGTTGCCCATATAAGATTTTACCAGTATATATCTGTATTTTATTATCCTTGATTTGGGGCGAACAAAATCCCAACAACAGTCGCAAATCAGAATTACAGCAGTGTTCCAGTCTTTTTTTTTTTTTTTTTTTTTTTTTTTTTTTTTTTTTTTTTTAATGTGCTTCAAAGTCCAAATGACTCAGTCGGAGGTGTGTGTTCTCAACAGCTCATTCCAGCCTTGTGCTCCCACTGACTTCAGCAATGACGTCAATAGCTGTAAAATTGCTTTTCTTGGGCTGCCTGTTATGTTACCCGTCTTTGAATCCTCGCTGAATGTAGCTGTTGAAATATCAACTATATTTGATGGATTTTTTGGCATCTGTACACACAGGTACCGTTTCTGTATCTTGAGAAAAATTACCTTGAGACGCGAGGGAAAGGCTACCTTGAATTTCAAAAAGGAACACCTTTTTTTTTTTTTTAGTTTTCTGTAAAAGAAACCCATTGTGACGGCTTTGTTTGTTCGTCCGCACTTTTTCTGTCCGCCCTCAGATCTTAGAAACTACCGAGGCTAGAGGGCTGCGAATTGGTATGTTGATCATCCACCCTCCAGTCATCAAACACACCAAATTGCAGCCCTGTAGCCTCAGTAGTTTTGATTTTATTTAAGGTTAAAGTTAACCATAATCGTACTTCTGGCACCGTTATAGTACCAACAACACAGGCCACCACCGGACCGTGGCTGAGTTTCATGGGCCGTGGCTGAAAGTTTCACACAGCATTGCACGTTGTACAGAATATTCGATTGCTTGTTATGTAATCCTTGTCCTCATCCCATTCCTTTGCTATTAACTATTCTTGTCGGAAGTTAATTATACTCACGACGTTTGTTTACTGATTACCTTTAGAATGTCAGACTTCAGGTTCTGAGAAATATTTCAGAATGAAATAGGTAGCATGGATGTGTGGTTTGAATCAATGAAAAATTAATGATTGGTAAGAAAATCCCCAGAACTTGAGTCTCTGGAAACAGCACAGCGGGACAGAGACGCTGTGGCTTTACTGGAGAGATTAGAAGACATAAATGGCGCCTACTACATACGTACTAGTAGGCTAGTAGTAGTAGTAATAGCAGTAGTAGCAGCAGTTTCATTGATGGGAGCTGAGTAAGCCAACACTGACGGTACTGTACTTGCTTCGGATTCCACGATTTCTCTACACACCTGCAGAATTCACTCTGAGCTACGAAAGGCGCCCTATTAGAGCAAAAAATTCTCATGCTCCTTGTACGGAATTTCTTCAGTGTCACTGGAGTCCTTGATGAATAAACAGAATGAGTCCTCAGATGACCTTGAGAGAAGGACATCCTTTTGGACAGTCTGCCATTCCTGTCGACTGCATGGGCGTTGCTGATCTCGTGTTTTCCGTAAATGGAGATTAGGACAGGATATGCAAATCCTCTCTGTATCTGTCTCGGATTGGCGATTGTGCGGCTGTTGCCATTATGATTTGGGGAGGGGGGGAGGGCGGTTAGAGAGGTATTCAGCCAAAGACAGTTTTGGCAGCATCCCGATCGGTTCCGATTGCTTAGTAACTTAAAGGAATTCTATGTGTTTTTTAATTTGACTTTACTTATGTGTGACTGGGTGTTTCATATGTATAATTATATATAAACACACACACACATGTTTGTGTGTGTACCTGGTAGTTAGACCACTGTGGTAGTCACCAGCAGGTTTTGAAAATCACATGGGCTAGGGTTCCTCATGCCAAAAAAAAAACTTCCTGACAGCCAAAAACCTAACACACGCATATTTATACAGTATATATATATATATATATATATATATATATATATATATATATATATATATATATATGTGTGTGTGTGTGTGTGTGTGTGTGTGTGTGTGCGTATGCGCGCGCTCTAATCACTGACAAACACTCATAATTGTCAAATAACACCAATCGAATTTGAGTCATTTACCATTAACAACAGTGGCTATATACCATGAACAGCAATGGCTTTAAACAAATTAATGTACGTCTATAAGTCATGTAGTGATTCGCCCACGCCTCCATGTGAGAACAGTTCACAAATGCACAAGAGAAATGCAGAAGAGAACTAGCCCAGTCTTCGCCTGGGGACGAGCCCATAAAGATCAGGTCACTGGCTCCGGCCAGAGAGGAAGAAGGAAGGTATCCCTAACCCAAGGCGCCCATCCCAGCGTGTTCTCTGTTTTCTCATCTCGCCTCTCCTCAGCTTCCCTGTTTCCTTTCTTCCTCCTCCTCCTCCTCCACTCTCCCTCCCTTCCTCTGAATTTTTTTTACCCTCCCTGTAACGTTCCAATACCCGCTTCCCCCTTCTCTCTCCCTCCTCCCTACCTCTCACCCTCCTTACTGCTCAAGGACTTTGTGAGGGCCAGCCCTCCACCCGACCTCCTGAGGCACGTAACGCGTACACACACACACACACACACACACACACACACACACACACACACACACACACACACACACACAGGCGCGCTCGAAGACAGAGTTATGGGTCTAACGTGTGCTTGGCGAAAATGCAATGTTATGGTCTCATTATTCTAGTTTGCCTAAATGATTTTCCGTTTTTATAGTCGCCCATTTGACGTTGTATTTGTCTGCGAGTCATAACGATTTCTTTGCTGAGGGAAGCCACGTATTGCAGCAGTCTAGTTCCCGAAGCTTTCAAGGCAGAGACGGTATTTGTTTTGGGTTTCCTTCCGCCAACAATTTAGGAATGAGATCATAATTTAAGATGCCTCAAGATAGTTCAAGAAAAGATTGATGGATTTCAGATTTTTGAGGTTGGGTTATGGCCCCAGAAAGAGTTTATTTTTTGGGAACTATTTTCTGTTAATATTTGTTTCCGGGGCATAGGTCTACTTACAAAAAATTACTGTTTCCGCTAACAAGGCGCCTGACAGGTTTGGTATGCTCTCAAGAGTCCTGTATTGATCTGATCAACTTCGCCTAAGTCTGACAGGAATTTGGTTTATCGAAATGTAGGTTCACCTAACTCTGTCTGAGTGGATTTCGTTATTATTCAGAAGCAAACCATTTCTGTCATCATCATTACCCTCGCAATAACAAACTCGGTTGCATTGCAGCCTCGTGAACTGCTCAAGGAATAACATTGCCATAAATCTATCGTTTTAAATCTGCTTAATTATATTGTGCCACTAGAAAGAGACCGGACGCGATGCAGTTCTGCCAAAGCACTATATTATGACAATAAATCAGTCAGCAGCGGCAGTAACTAATGTGGGGCCAAAAGGGAGTTGTTTACAATTCATTGACACATGAAATTGTTGCCAAGACTCTCTCTCTCTCTCTCTCTCTCTCTCTCTCTCTCTCTCTCTCTCTCTCTCTCTCTCTCTCTCTCTCTCTCTGGCATTTACTCGACACGTGTTAAGTCAAAGACACAAGGAACATATGTATATATATATATATATATATATATATATATATATATATATGTGTGTGTGTGTGTGTGTGTGTGTGTGTGTGTGTGTGTGTGTGTGTGTGTGTGTACACTACATTTTTATAGATATAATATAAAAATATGCATTTACTCGACACGCTGTAAGTGAAAGACACAAGAATTATATGTATATATATATATGTATATATACTATATATATAAATAATATAAATTCATGCATGTATAAATGAGCCCATCCCAAAATACTAGCGCAGAATCGGAATGTTCCAAACTTTGCATCGACATGAATAAATTATACATATTTTATGAGTAAGTGACTGCACATATCTGTATGACAGGCGCCGCCAAACCTGCAATGTTTACACTGATGCAGTAGCGGAGTCTCGCAACATTTGCAGTCAAAGGATGACCTTAGCGAGTTCGATCTTCGATAGTTTGTCTTGGCTGACTCATCAGAAGTTAGGTGGGGGAGGGGGAGCAGATTGTTACTGTAGTTGTTGTTTAATGAACTTAAATTCAGTGTGGTTTTATGATGCTTAAAGGATATAACGTTGATTTCGGTGCTTAGGCCTATCGATACACGATGGCGTTCACCAATTGTATCGTTAGGCCTATATTTATCATAGCATTCCGTGTTGGCTTGTTCCCGTCATTGTTTTTGATATGCTAATAAGTTTGCCCCTGTTAGTACTAATTGCTTCAAACTTCAGTCAACTGCAAACCGCTTTTTATTTCATTCATTTTCGAACTCATCCTTTGTATACGCTAATAACTTCACCCCTGTTAGTACTAATTGCTTCAAACTTCAATGAATTGCAAACCTCTCTTTTCTCATTCGTTTTCGAACCTCATCCGAATTCCGTTGGTTGCTTGCTTCCTTGTTCCTTCCTTCCGTCCTTTCTTTCTCTCTCTCTTTCCTCCTTTCTTTCTTTCTTTCTTCCTGGCGGATGCATGATAATGACGTCACAACCGCGAGCGAACCAGACGTCATTATTTCCGCGGCGCCACGGCGATTGCTTATATTAGCGACAGCTGCTCGTTCGTATCACCATAATCGTTATTATTATTATTATTCCTCTTTCTTTTAGGTGTGAGTAATGTTTGGGTTAACTTAGGCGTCGTTGGTTAAAGGGGATTTTGCAAAGGCCCAAGTTTTTTTTTTTTTTTTTTTTTTTTTTTGTCGTTTGCATTATTCTCTTGTTCGCTATTTTTTTTTTTTTTTTTGTTACGTTCTCTCTGTCTCTCTGTGTCTCGGTCTGGTGGTAATCAGTTATTTAACGTTGGCATTGTGTCTGCTTGTGACTGTGTTTTTTTGTGTATAATAGGCATGAACACATATACATATATATATATTGTGTGCATGTTTTTATGGTAGGTGGGTGTGTTGGTATAGAACTAGGCTTGTGGTCGCAAGTTCCAGAAGTTCGAGCCTGTCTTGCCGCCCAACAGTCAACCCAGCAATCACCTGGGGTCAAGAAAGGGCTCTTGGGTAAGGAATATCATCCCTGAAGACTTCCTTAGAACTGGAAAGATCTGTTCTTCTGTTAACAGACATACTAGATAAAGAATTATATGTTTATACATACATAGGCCTAGGCGGTAGCGTTCGCTTATGAATAATGGTTAGTTAGCTACCTCTAAACATTTATAAAAACGGAGAGAGAGAGAGAGAGAGAGAGAGAGAGAGAGAGAGAGAGAGAGAGAGAGAGAGAGAGAGAGGTATTGTACACGATGACCCTGGAACCCCCATCGCGCGTCATCAATTTTTTTTGTTTTTGTTTTTTCTTTCTCGAGATTTCGCTTAGGCGACGGTTAAAGAGTTAACGGTGCTGACGCAGAGTTGTTTTTGCGTTGCATCCCAGAATAAGCAATTGTACGCCTTTCAAAACACACACACCTCCTAATTGCGTGTTTGCGGTTTCGTCACTTTTTTTTTGTTTTTTTTGTTCCCCCAAGGCTCCATTCGGTGTGACAAACTGTGGGAATTGCGTTTTTTATTCTCTCTCTCTCTCTCTCTCTCAATATGATCCTAGAATTAGTGAAGGACATGATTTATTCCGAGGCCAAATACACAACGCATCTGTGCTCCATTTCATAGTACAGTTTGTTTGTTTTCTTCTTTTGATAATATCATTAATAATATTTTCAAATTATTAATATCATTAGAACGAAATTATTATTTCTCAATTTTAAGCGGTCGTAGGACGCCTAATCGAATTCGCCCGTAATATATGAAAAAGTTCGGATATGAAATGCGTAGGAGAAAATTAATTAGTTTTATATGTTGCTGTACTCGATAGCCTTTTAGTAGAGAGCAGATAGAAGCATAAATGAATGGCAGTAATGTGGAGAAGTTGAGTGGCTGGAGGTATATTTGATCATTATTTGATTGAAGCAAAGTCTTAATCGAAGTTGTAAAGGAAGGGCTGAAGATTTGTCCCTATAAATGTAATTAAGACAAGAACCTCACACAGATTAATTTCCATCTTTTCCAAATAAAGATGTATATGAAAGAAATATGGAAAAGGAAACAGGGATTTTAATAAGAGGAAAAAATAGCTTTATTATAGGTAATTCAGTGGCCATTATCTTGTTTTTGTCCGGAGTAATTTTTTTGTTGTTGGGGAAACAGCTTAATTTATATATATATATATATATATATATATATATATATATATATATATATATATATATATATATATATATATATATATATATATATTATGGTAAGCTGTCATGCTAAAGAGTAATTAGGAAGTTTATACTATTTTCCAAATACACTGAACTTCTTACTTAACTCAAAAGCAAAATGGTTATTCACAATATTAGTAAACTCAGACGATTGAATGGCAAGGAAATACACAGTACGAATAAGGAATTTTATTGATAACCGAACCATTGCGTGAATAAAATGCAATCATTTTCCGATGCAGCTGCGCCTGGCCTTTATGAAAGCAAGCGAGTGCTTGTTTGTTCATGGTGGTGGGGTGTGTGTGTGTGTGTGTGCTGAGTTCATCAAGTCAGCTCTATACCCCCCGCTGATGTTGCTAGGGATGACTCACGCACCCCTTTGCTTGCGACGTATCCCTCAAATCCATGCATTCTCTCTCTCTCTCTCTCTCTCTCTCTCTCTCTGTCTGTCTTTGTGGAAATTTCTTTAGACCTGTGACACTTAAACAAACAGAGCTGAATATTCTGTCTCACTCTGTGAAATCTTCGTTAGACCTATGTCACTTACACTAACAAAAAGCTGAATATTCTCTCTCTCTCTCTCTCTTTGTGAAATTTTCGTTAGATCTATGTCATTTTCACGACCAATGAGCTGAATATTCTCTCAAATTTTCGTTAGACCTATGTCGCTTACACGAACAAAGAGTTTAATACTCTCTCTCTCTCTCTCTCTCCCCCTTTGTGAAATTTTCGTTAGACCCATGCCACTTACGCGAGTTATATAGGCTTCATGTACATTCATTTCTCTATCCCTCTCTTGGCATCGAGTAGGTAATCCACACCTCACCGGGGTGGAACCATTCATAAGATATTTATATCTTGGTCCAAGCCAGAACAATAATGCCCCACGTCAGGGACCTTGGCGTCGTCATCTCTGACGACTTAACAATGTCAGATCTTGTAGAGCCAGTGGTTCTCAACCTGGGGGGCGCGCCCCGCTAGGGGGGCGTCAGCAATTTCCAGGGGAGGCGCGAGGCCTAGGGAAAATTTAAAAATTCTAAAATTACATTCGTTATTTTCTTAACAAGTAATATTCAGGTTTATAAAAAATAAAAATAAAAAGTGTCGCCTCCTAACGTTAGTTTCATAGTCTACTACTCTAGTTAGGCTCATTGGGCTTACTGTGTTTTGTAATTATTTAGCTCCTCCCAATCCCTCGAAACTCCTTCTCTTTCTCTTTTTTTTTTAATTTTCCTCTTAATCTGGGAGGGAATTTTACTCATAGGTGCAAGGGGGGCGTGAGGGAAGGACCAACTCTTAGAGGGGGCGGGGTAATAAAAAGGTTGAGGACCACTGGAACAGAGGTACAGAGAACTACCGTCAACAGTCGGTGTCGAGTCAGAATGTGTTCGGTCACATAAATTGTTGCCATGTGCGCACAAATGGTGACTAACTAGACCAATACTTTTGTTTACCAGTGTGACCTCCCCACCCACTTAATTTCAACAAAATAGAACGACTTGAGGAAAAGCTACACAATTTCAAGGAAAAATAAGTGTAACACTTGCATGACTTTCCCTTTCTGGCTAGACTGAAAGCGAAGACACTGAATAGCATCCAGAGTAGGCACGAACACCAATTATATATTTACAAAATCAAGGAAGATACTTACCTATACTCATTAAAGTCTGTTCACTCTGCAGTTCCACCACATTCCATGAACCATAGAGATTGGTCGTGGTTGTTATTCGCATTCACGACCTTAATTTGAACTGAATATCTTGCCATTTGTACGAAAGAGTTATACGAAGGTGTTATGCCACCGGCCATTACAGTGACGGTAATGTAGAGCATAATTTTAACTCGAGATGGAAGTAGGAAGGGAGTTTTGGGTATAAGAGGTTAAACGGGAAAATAGTCTCGTTGTATGACATTGATAACTGTAATACAACTATTAGATAAAGAGGTGATTTGGCGGGTGTTACCTAGTTACCTGAGGATTAAACCAGTCATATGTTAACTTTCATTTCCATCGGCTACTGATTTATGGATTACCGATGTCCTTGTCATTACCAAGGCTGGAGGAAAGATGCATTGAGACCGAACCTTCAGGAACCTAAATATAGCACCTTTTCAGAGGCACAAAATTGATAAGAAGCGTTCGAGAAAAAAACGTGCCACTTCATTAGTATCAAGACTTTAATTCTTTTCCCAAGAGCTAAATATCGTGGTCGTCTTTGTTTTTATGGCGTCGTCTAGACTTGAGATTAAGGCGTCCAAGAGACGCCATCTCTTCGAAGACGACGCTTCCTCGTTGTCATTAATAAGGCTCGCTCTGGATGACGTGACACATCTCAATATTCAATATTTGACGCCTCTCTCTCTCTCTCTCTCTCTCTCTCTCTCTCTCTCTCTCTCTCTCTCTCTCTCTCTCTCTCTCTCATTGCTAGTCGTGGCTCGAATTTGCTGTTTAGAATAAGGTAGGATTCTGCAGGGCTTAAATATCCTAGTTCAAATATTCGTTTACAATATTATAGGATATTTGATAATTTTATGTGAACCTTTTAAGCTCCACCGTGATATAGATTTCAATATGGCTACTTTTCAGTCCTTCGCACGGATAGGCCTGGTGACACCTAGGCTCATCAGCAAAATATGCTTTGAAAAATCAAGCTCTCTTTCCAAAATGAAAATAATACTAGCCTACCTCCTCCGTATAATAGCTTTTAGATGTGCAATACGTAAAAATAAAATTTTTTACAGTTAAAAAGGGAGACCTTTGATTTTCAAAGTCGATTTGACAGCTGTCCTGATGAAGATATCTCTCACTTTGAAGAAAGTGTCGACAGAGATAGCCTCTGCATCGACAGATTTACTACCTACGTGTGGCCAAGTGTGTCGACATGTCGATGACAGTAGTTCAGGTCACGACAGCCCACGATAATCGAAAATGTCTGAGTGGATAAGAAGGAATATGTGCTGTTTCGCTGTGAACTTTTAGCAGTGAGGAATTTTTTGCCTTCTGTTATATTTTACTTATCGCTTTTTAACCGGACAGTCTTGCGTTCGATACCGTGAGCCACGTTGTGGCTAGAAAATAATTATATAAATTATATAGAATTAAAATGAAAGTATTGATTTTGATACTCAATACATACTGTACCGGTGTTGTGATGTGTTTTCGAGTCTCTTAACCAATTTTCTCTCTTGTGTGTGCGCTGTAAAAAATTTCCAACTTGATAAAGGGAATTTCACCGAGCTCTCTCTCTCTCTCTCTCTCTCTCTCTCTCTCTCTCTCTCTCTCTCTCTCTCTCTCTCTCAAGTCCGACTTGCGAAAGGAAATCACACCGAGATACACAAACAGTAGAGAAAAAAATGCCGTCGGTTGGGGAAGCAGTGTGGTCTCATTATATTCATTATGAGGACATGGCGGGCAGTGTGGTGGTGTTGGAGCTCTTAAATGCGTTTGTGTGGTCCCATACTGCTAGATTGTGTGTGTTTGTGCATGTAGGGTTTATGTGGGGAGACAGAAAGTGAGAGAAAGAGATAGACCCTCTTTGATCCGGATATATGTCAACTGAAATTGCTGTAGATTGTTAAGAGATAAAGTGAAGGTGAGATTTAAGCATAGTGTAATTATATATATATATATATATATATATATATATATTATATAGATGTGTGTGGAATTATAGTAGCCACGATGCCATCTTTAACTTCTCGCGTTCTTCTCACTTTTTGATACGCTCGTCATTACAATGCCTTAGATCCAAACGCAAGAAATATGAAGCAAAATTCCGATGTCCGGTAGTGGGAACCGAACCCCCATCCCGTGAAAATACATCAATTGGACCTGTGCAATACCTTGAAAACCAGTTGATTACGTAAAAGACAATGGCGTGGTGTTGAAATTACGTTTCAACAGATGACTGTCTGCAGGCATCAAATCGCGTGACCTTATTAGACCTAATCATAGACAGCCTAACACTCTAACGTACATGCGGTATACTGGTGTGTGTGTGTGTGTGTGTACGTTTGAAAGAATGGAAATGATAACGCAACAGATTGAACTGTTCACTTACAAAGTCATTAGCGTCCGCGACACGAGGCCCCCTTGATTCATGATAGCCGGGAGACAAGTGGATGCGATAAGGAGGGATATGATAATGGAAAACGGCGGTAAAGTTCTCATGGTGGTGCCGCTGCCTTCTCTCCAAGTGTCGCGGCCATAGGCCTAGTCTGCTTTGTGTACTCTTTGGTTATAATGTACGGCGAATGTTGTAGACTCATGTCCTGTGCTTCGTAATTACAGTGACTTATGGTGATAAATAGGCCTAGCCTATGCCTGAAAGTTTTTTTTACTTCGCTTTGGTGAAATGAACGGCGAATGTTGTAGACTCATGTCTTGTGCTTCGTAATTACAGTGACTTAGGGTGATAAATAGGCCTATGTCTGAAAGAATTTTTTCCTTTGCTTTGGTGAAATATATGATCACGTAGATAAATATGTTCTGTCTTAGTTGCAGTTATAAAATAAAACTGTCCCTAAAAATGTAAATATTAATAATTGGAACGAATATTTATCAAATTTCCTTTATATATCTTGTCTTCTCGTCAGGATCAGGTTGGGTTATATATAGCGATCCTGACTCAAGTACCTGCCCTTTGCTTCAAGAGGGGACACAAGTGTCGGAATGTGCAGCAGCCGATGTACTACTGACTGATGTCTCACTCGCTCGTATTTTGTTTGATGGGGTCGAAAAGTGTGGATGTATCTCTCTCTCTCTCTCTCTCTCTCTCTCTCTCTCTCTCTCTCAACTGCTTTAGATATCTGTATACCACCGAATCGTAATTTTAAAAAGTCATAGGGCCTTGGATAGGTTTTTTCCATCCCCCACCAGATGGAACTGTTAATCAGATCTCTCTCTCTCTCTCTCTCTCTCTCTCTCTCTCTCTCTCTCTCAAAACTACTTACGTATCTATATACCACCGAATCGTAATTTAAAAAAATCAAAGAGCATCTAATAATTTCCCATCCCCGCCAGATGAAACCTTAATCAGATTCTCTCTCTCTCTCTCTCTCTCTCTCTCTCTCTCTCTCTCTCTCTCTCTCTCTCTCTCTCTCTCTCTCTCTCTCAAAACTAGTTACGTATCTATATACCACCGAATCGAATTTAAAAAAATCAGAGCCTCGAATAATATCCCATCCCCGCCAGATGAAACCTTAATCAGACTCTCTCTCTCTCTCTCTCTCTCTCTCTCTCTCTCTCTCTCTCTCTCCTCCAAGCAGAAGACAAATTCTTGTGTGTAGATCAAAAGGCCCCCGCCACCATTTCGTCAGCGTAGCTCAAGGGGCACCTCGTAAACATTCTCACGAGTGTTTAGGCTGATGGCCGTTCCTCGGTCTCTTCCATTTCGTGTGAGCCTTCTGGGCCGCCTTCCGTGACATCTTTATTAGGCTGCCGAATTGTCACCTCCACTCGAGACGTCGAGGAGTGTGAGGTCCTGGGGATTTTATAGAGTACTGATGCCAGATGGACCTACTTGGTGGGTGTGACGCTGCTATATTTTGGAAAAGAATTGAAAGCTTGAAATGATCACAAGAATATAAAATGGTTTTGCCCCTTTCGTTGTTTCTGCTGTGCGTGATTCTCTCTCTCTCTCTCTCTCTCTCTCTCTCTCTCTCTCTCTCTCTCTCTCTCTCTCTCTCTCTGATTTTATAGAGTATTGATGCCAGATAGGCCTACTTGGTGGATGCGAGGTTTTCGTATCCTGGGAAAGAATTGAATGATTTAATTTATCATAAAAATATAGAATGGTTTTGCCCCGTTTTTTGTTTCTGATTTGCAAAATTTTCTCTCCTGTTCTCGCGTAAATATTCTCCTATCACCCTACCAGGTGACGGGCTTTATTCTGTCTGACTTTAGGTAATCAGACATCTGCCAGAGAGAGCAGTATATCTGTAATAACTTTCAAGTCTGTTCCGCAATTGCAATTCTCTTTGTTGTTAGACAATAATTCCCACATTCTTATAATGCAAACGTTTTGTTTAAGTCTGCGAACCAAATTAGCTTAATGTTTCTGAAACTGTTCTTGTTTTCCAAATTTCATGAAAGTAACTTCAAAAAATGAAATTATGTATAGGCCTATATATATACTGTATATATGTGTGTGTGTATGTATATGTGTGTGTATGTATATATATATACATATATATATATATATATATATATATATATATATATATATATATATATATCACAGGTATATATCACGGGGGTTTATCTCATTAGCATACAGTTGCTAAGTTATTGTAACTCCACTCTCTCTTTAGTTATATTTTTACTGCTCTTACGTACTAGAGACGAAGAAAGGGATTCGAACCCACGTGGCTTAAGTTGGAGTGAGGTTGACGTAACCCACAATTCCTCAGCATGTGGGAAATTTAATGGTTCTTGTGGTTTAATATTAAAATTACATGTATCACGTAATAACTATTATTGTATATAAATATATTCCAATGGCATGTGCTAATGCTTTTACTTTGTACTTTTGTATTTCGATAATTTGTATTATTATTACTATGCTTAGGCCGTCGTAATGTTTTATTTTTTGTTTTTTAGTTTTCAAAGTTTTTTTTTTTTTATTTTTTTTTTTTTTAGTTTTCAAAATCAGTCTATGTCTGAACTGTCGGTCTGAATTTGCGTAAGCCTGAGGTCTGCTAGTTCTTGCAGTCATGCTTCCGGCTTCTCTCTCTCTCTCTCTCTCTCTCTCTCTCTCTTTATGGGTGTATTTTTGTGCCAAGTCAAGCGTATTTATTTAACAAACTCAGCAACGCTTGAAATGTAAACTAAACAAAATTCAAATGCTTTCATACCGGCAATACTGCACCGTCTCCGTTCGACTCCCCAGTGAACCATTTTGCAACGGTCGATTTGATCCGCGGGAATCGACGTTTGCTCTCTTATCTGCTCTGCCAATTGCTTTGTACTCTCCTGTCATCATCTCGTGCCTCTCAAACGGGGCTCGAGAGAGAGAGAGAGAGAGAGGCGTACCCTGGCAAGATAGGGCTTTAACCTCTGCCCTCTGGGTATCGCAGTGCGTGCTTCTTTTGCTTTCTCCGTGCTTGCAGTCGCCTGGTCAGTGATTGGGATGAGGACAGAATTGGAGTCTTGAGGGAAGAATCTCTTCTCTTTTTCTCTCGGGCAAGTTGCAGCTCGACCAGGCCCCAAAGAGATGACCAGCTTTTGATACCCGATGCCCAAGTATACCCTGACTTCAGAAGTGAATATGTATGTGGCTGTTAGTTGGCTGTTGTTGGTCACTCATAAAAATATGTATGGAATGGTTTCTGGTGTGGTTATCACCTCGCTGCCCTAATGTAAACTCTCTCTCTCTCTCTCTCTCTCTCTCTCTCTCTCTCTCTCTCTCTCTCTCTCTATATATATATATATATATATATATATATATATATATATATATATATATATATATATATATATATATATATATATATATATATATATATATATATATATATATATATATATATATATATATATTTTATCACTCCACACTCCACACTCGTCAGCAACAACCCAGCCAGTCCATTTGAAGGCCCCAGTTATCTTTCTTGAGCCAAATGTTTTGCCATGTCTCTCGATAACTCCGTCCCCTGAAAATGAATCGACCAAAAAACTGCACTTTTTTTACGTTTTTTTTATATACATGGCACCTTGTTTTCACTCGCGCCAGTAGAAGAAAAAATTACTTTAAAGTAGATATGTGTCCTTGTTGCGCATCGGGGTTGTCAGTTGATAGTTACGGTGCAAAAGTTCTTTGGAATTCCTTAAGATAGTAATTGTGTGGAAAAATGCAATGGGACTATTGGCTTTGATAATATACGGTTGCTATGAGGTCGATACTCTACTGATCGCTGTTGTTGCTACATTTCTGTTGTCACACACACACACACACACACACACACACACACACACACACACACATATATATATATATATATATATATATATATATATATATATATATATATATATATATATATAATCTGAATCACGAAAATATTGAACGTGATAAATATATATAAATAAAGACAAAATCCACCAATGAAAGAGAAACAATAGAGTGCTGATTTTATCTTTATATATATATATATATATATATATATATATATATATATATATATATATATATATATATATATATATATATATATGCTGTAATAGACATCTATTAATAATTGCCCCGAAATGCTCTAGGGAAATGACACAACAGAATAAGTAAGACCGTTCTTTGTTGTGAAGTCTTCCCTGTCTTTTTCCGGCATCAGATAAAGACATCGAGTCAACAAGTAGATGCCAATGATCCTTATCTGGGCTGCATAACTTCTTGATGAACCATCACAGCGTACCAGATAGCAAAGTATGATGTGGTAAAACTGGACTGTATTGTGAACATTCATTCAGTTGTAAAATTCTTTCCCAAACTGCGTCAAATTTACATTTATTTTTAACAGAGTATCGTATTTTGCATTCTGGAGTTACTGTCTTCTTCTTCTTCTTCTTCTTCTTCTTATTATTATTATTATTATTATTATTATTATTATTATTATTATTATTATTATTATCCTCATCATCGAGAATGGTTTTTCTGTCGGTAAGATTATGCAGCAATATAAAATCACCTTGCCTCAACACACAAGAAACCTGTCTCCTGAACAGAAACACTCTGAGTGACGTATAAAAGATTGGTTTACTCTCCAGTTTAGTGCAATACCTGCGTAAATATGCAAATTCTGTCCTTAGACGTTAAAAGCATTTTTTGATAAGTGCTTGTTTTATGTATTATTGCAAAAAGCGGTAAATATCTTCCACAGACCTAGAAATGTTATCTCCACGTTCAGTCGCTCAAATGTACTGACTTGTAAATTTCCCGTGTATAATTGCCTGGTAAAAGACTGTAAAAGACCTGTTTACTCTCCAGTTTAGTGCAATATCTGCGTAAATATGTAAATTCTGTCCTTAGACGCTAAAAGCATTTTTTGATAAGTTTGCTTGTTTTAGGTAACAGTGCAAAAAAGCGGTACTTATCTTCCACAGACTTCAAAGTCTTGCCACTTATTTATTATTATTATTATTATTATTATTATTATTATTATTATTATTATTATTATTATTATTATTATTATTTTATATTACCGCTCATACTTGTGTATCAGTGAATTCCTTCTAACTTCTCAGTTCTCTTGATTTCGTGATGCTCAAAGAAAGTAATATTTTGTCAGGTAAATTTAGCGTATTTTTGTCTCATTATTATTATTATTATTATTATTATTATTATTATTATTATTACTACTACTACTACTACTACTACTACTACTACTACTACTACAGCTCATGCTTCCCTGTCAAAAAATCCCATCTTTCTTTTTTTTTTTTTTCCTACTGTTAGACCTCGTTCGTTAGGAATGCCCTTCACTTCGACAGCCCCAGTGACAGTTGTCGGCGCCACTTGCCATGTGTCGCCTCTCCCCAAATACTTGGCTGTCACGGATAGTCTCCGATAGCCATCGTAATGTCCAGCGACCCTCATAGTTTCCCCGCTTAGTTTTACTACTGTTCTCAGTGTTAGTACTGTCATTGCATAATGTACTATTTTTGCCACCTTCGGCAACTGTGCGGTTATTGCCTGTTATCTTTTTTATTATTTTATCATGTTGTATCTCGATTGTGTGTATTTTTCTGTATCCACTTTGTATATCCCATGAGCCGAAATAAAGATGTTATTATTTTTTATTATTATTATTATTATTATTATTATTATTAGTTTTCTGTACAAGAACGCTATTGTGCTGGCTTTGTCTGTCCGTCCGCACATTATTCTGTCCGCACTTTATTCTGTCCGCACTTTTTTCTGTCCTCACTTTTTCTGTCCGCCCTCAGATCTTAAAAACTACGGAGGCTAGAGGGCTGCAAATTGGTCCGTTGATCACCCACCCTCCAATCACCAAACATACCAAATTGCAGCCCTCTAACCTCAGTAATTTTTATTTTAGTTAAGGGTAAAGTTAGCCATAATCGTGCTTCTGGCTACGATATTGGATAGGCCGCCACCGGGCCGTAGTTAAAGTTTCATGGGCCGCGGCTCATGCAGCATTATACTGAGACCACCGAAAGATAGATCTGTTTTCGGTGGCCTTGATTATGAGCTGTAGCGGCTGTACAGAAAACTCGATTGCGTGGAAGAAACTTCGGCGCATTTTGTACTTATCATTGCGAATGCTTCGGAAGATGGACGTGTTTGCAGACGGCGCGGCCTTTTCTCTCCAATGCGCCAAACTGGTTTCCTCCAGGTTTCGAGTTTTATTCCTTTAATCCGGCGCGAGGAAGGATATAACCCACTTACCTTGGGTTGAGTGGTCTGTTCAAGCGGTGGGTCTTCAACCTTGTTGTGCCATTTCGTCGTGGTGCTTCTGTTGACCTTTTTTTGGAGTTTTTTTTTTGGGGGGTGGCCTGTTTTGGGATTTATTTTCATGATTGAATTTTGTTTTTGTTGTTGGTCTATTTTTGTAGCTTTTTATATTTTGTTCTATTTATGGACTTTTTTTTTAAATCATTGAACATTGTTTTTTATTGACCTTTTTTTTTTAACCTTTTTATGGACTTGTTTTAATGAATTTTGTTTTTCGTTGACCTTTTTTGTAGATTTTTTTGTGTTTATGGACTTTTTTTACTCATGGAATTTTGTTTATCAAGCTTTACGAACCTTTAATCCCGTGTCTTAAGATCTTGTTTGTTGCATTTAATCTTATCCCTCAAGACGTTTTTGCAGTTTAGTCTGTTTAGTCTGAGGCATTAAATTCTGTCCTTCATAACCCCCTTTTTTTGTGTGTAACATTTAATCCTTTTCTCTTGAGGTTTGGTAAACATTCACTTCCCCCTTCTCCCCTCATTTAATCCCTCTGGTGCCTGGCCGATCCATCTACGATTTTATTCTTAATTCAACCCCCTTTTTTTTCCATTTTGTCTCGTTCTGATCCCTCGGCGTTTGTTTAGCGGCGTCTCCACGCCAAGGGTCCAGCAGGATGCAAATCCCAGATGTCCTTGTTTACATGTTTTGGCCGCCTCGACACTTGCGGCACCCGCAGCAGACGAGAGAGCAACCTTTGCTCGGGATAATCCCTGATGACATTGCCACTTTGAAAGGCATTCGCGGCGGATTCGGAATGCACTTACTGTAAGTGTCTCGCGCGCGCTTTTTTTTTTTTTCCTGATTTTTGTGGGCCTGCTTCTCTCTCTCTCTCTCTCTCTCTCTCTCTCTCTCTCTCTCTCTCTCTCTCTTTAATGATAATCAGGTACATGGACGTTTCTGGTCAGTGTTTCTCTCTCTCTCTCTCTCTCTCTCTCTCTCTCTCTCTCTCTCTCTCTCTCTTTAATGATAATCAGGTACGTGGATGAGTTTCTGGTCAGTCCCTCTCTCTCTCTCTCTCTCTCTCTCTCTCTCTCTCTCTCTCTCTCTCTCTCTCTCTCTCTCTCTCTCTCTCTCTCTCTCATTAGTAGTAATCAAGTACTTTGATGAGTTTCTGATCAGGGTCTACTCTTCGGTTTTTCATTCACAATATGGATCAGAACAAAATAGTCTAAATTCTAACGGTAGAGATTGATTGTGAAATATATTTAGTGAACTTAAGTAGATTTAGATATATTTAATGAACTAGAGTAGATAAACACATTGAGCTACAAAGCTGTTTAATGTTAATATGAATAGTTATTCTTTTTCGAAGCTGGTAACTGATTGGTATAAGAAAATAAATTGTGTTTGAATGAGAAAAAATCTTGTCAGTGTTCCTGCGAGTGATGACTTGCACTTGATTTTGGAAAGATTATAGAATATGGAACGCGAAACTAGGTAAGAAGATCCAGAATTCAAAAGTGTCAGGATAAATGGCTTATGAGAATCTGCTGAAAAGACAACTCACTGGTCTTGCTGTATAATCATGGACTGGGGACTGTTGAATCCTCTTGCGAAGAATGGCCAGTGCAGTACCAGTAGAAAGAGCTGAACTGATGAGGCTGGAAGGCTTTGCTTGTAATCTGTCAGAGGTAAATGAAGAGTGCTCTGATGTGTCTCGTGGACTTCAAACAAGGTCTGGCAAGCCTCAGAAGGGAGAGAGAGAGACCTTTGGCAAGATACTGAGACAGGCACGCACCTTTTCTGTCAGTTCCCAGCAGCAGTAGTGCTAAGCATTATACTCCAGTTATTGATAGCTATCTGCTGAGTTAAGACAGCATCCTAAGTTCATTCTGAAGAAATGTTGAATGGAGGGGAAGAAACAGAGGGTTGAGCTACATATTCTTTTATATCTTATCACAAAAGAAGGAAAGAAAAAAAGGTTGTCTAGATCCTTGCGAAGAGCGTCAAGCAACGGTAGGCAGGTCTGTGAGGGATTTTCAGGCGGGGGCCTGGGGGGTTCTTTACCACGTGGGTTGAATGTTTTATGTGAACACATTGTGGGTTAATGTAACCCGGAAAATTATTGCTTGCCAAGGCATCAAAGTAGTATAGACCCTTTATATACACAGTAAATTTGCTTGTGTGGAAGCACAGACAAGCTAAATTTCTTAGAGAATTAGAGAATAGAAGAAAATAAAGGAAACTTCATACAGTTATCTTTAAAACTGTCATTTTTATTTTCAACTTTCAGGCACCATCTCTCTCTCTCTCTCTCTCTCTCTCTCTCTCTCTCTCTCTCTCTCTCTCTCTCTCTCTCTTATTTGGATGAGGGGAGGAGGGAGGAGACTGTCGGCGTCAGGAGAGTTGGAAATTTGAGAAATGTGGAGACATTTTCCGCAGCCGTTGAAAGGAAAGGGGGGAAATGAGAAACCGTTGGTGTGAAATGAGTGGCGGAGAGAGGCTCCAAACCTTATGTTTTCAGTGGTTATTTATTATTATTATTATTATTATTATTATTATTATTATTATTATTATTATTATTATTATTATTATTGCTTCCAACGAGTATGGTGGTCTTTTGAAAGAAGTAACAGAAGGTAACAGGAAATACAGAAAGAAGAGATCACTTATTAGAAATGAAAAAAAAAAAAAAATTAAGAAATCAATGAATAAATAGATAAAAATGTAAGTAAATTATTAAAATACAAGACTTTCTTCTTCTTCTTCTTCTTCTTCTTCTTCTTCTTCTTCTTCTTCTTCTTCTTCTTCTTCTTCTTCTTCTTCTTCTTCTTCTTCTTCTTCTTCTTCTTCTTCTTCTTGTACTTATCCTTCAGTCTTGAAAAGGAAAGAGGAAGAAATGCGAATAATAACGAAGTTATTCGAGGGTTCCACATTTCAAAACCTAACCTAAATAGACAAAGGCACCTTTCTCTGTATTCCCTTGAAGAGTGCTGTTTATGGTTCCGACGTGGTTGTGTGTGGAGAGAGAGAGAGAGAGAGAGAGAGAGAGAGAGAGAGAGAGAGAGAGAGAGAGCCAACCAAAGCCAAAGTGTGGCAACATCCAGGATCACTTGAGCAACCCTGAGTGTGTTTTATTGATGTACAAACGTGCTTAGTAGGTTGTTGGGTTTTTGTTACCTTTCTGATTACATTCGAGGAGAGGTTTTTCTTTCATACCGTTCTGTTTACTTTCGAGAAGGTTTTGTATGTATGTATATATATATATATATATATATATATATATATATATATATATATATATATATATATATATATATATATATATATATATATACCTTAGTGTTTACATTGGAGAAGAATTTTTTCTTTTGTACCTTTCTGATTACATTCGAGGAGAGGTTTTTATGTTATACCTTTCTGACTACATTTTTAGGAGAGGTTTTTCTTTTATACCTTTCTGACTACATTCGAGAGGAGGTTTTTCATATTCCTGTCACATATCCACAAAAACTAGACATGGGAATTCATCTTGCAGCTGTTCCTTCCTTTGAGGCAAATGGAAATCCTGTTTCCGTCTTCTCCGGTCCTTTCCTGTCTCCTCATTTTTTTTAAGCTTTTTACAGGGGTTGGGCAGATACAGGGCACTAGATTTCCTTCCCCGTCGGCCGTCGCATAAGAAGATCAAGGTTCATACGGTATAGCCTATACGTTTCCACTTGAAACAGCATCTCCACCGGATGATAATAGTGTTTATTAATAATTGTGATGTTAAATTGTGAATATCTGGCTCTTATTTAGGCATTTATGATGCTGTTGTTAACCCCACCCCCTTACTACTCCCTGACTATGACACACCAAAGTCGACTAATTACCCGGTACAGGATTCATTACTGGGGTCAAAATAGTTCTAATTGTTTTAGATGGACTGCTCCTAAGATTGGTCTGCCACGGCCAGGAATCGAACCCGGCTTGGGGATCGAATTCAGTGTATATATATATATATATATATATATATATATATATATATATATATATATATATATACATATATATATATATTTGAATTTGCTCTGGGATTCACAAACT